>NW_017257409.1:1222249-1237540 GCF_001594055.1 Mycetomoellerius zeteki | reverse complement strand
GAGTGAGAGAGGTACATATGTGTGTGTGTGTGTGTGAAGAGTGAATCTCAAAATTCGCAACTCAAAATATTACAGCAAGAAAATTTTTGAAACATTAAATAAAAAGTTATTTATAAATTTTTACTTTAAATAACAGTTTGACTTTTTTTTATTCAGAGGGCTGCTGTTACACACTACGTGTTTCAATGGTCACCTGTGAGAGTAGTGAACGCGCTGAAGTCCTTATGCACCAACACTCACTAATACTAATGAACGCGTGACTCATGGACAGGTGACTGCATAAACGTAGTCTGTCATATTTAAACTTTTATTTTTTCACAATCTTTCTTGTTATAGTATTTTGAGCCATAAATTTTGAGATACTTTGTGTGAGTGTTTGCGTGCGTGCGTGCGTGCGTGCATGTGCATATATATAAACATATACATACATATGTGTGTACATAAAAATAATCAAAATTATTAATTTATATTGATAATGTAACTTAAGTTTGCGAAAATCAAAAAACAATTATTGATGCAATAAAAATTATATTTTATGCTAATATCTTTCATAAACCTAATATATTTATATTAAAACTGTTACGAGAGTTATCTACATAACTAGTTTGATATCTCACATTTATAATTTTGATTTAAAGTAAACAAAAATTTAAATTGTGATCAATAGGCACAAGTTTTCAAGAATTAATTGACATAATAAATCGTATATTTTGTCTCTAAATTTCAATCCAATATCATATTTATTATAATATTATCTTTTAATTTGCACTTTTTGTTTCTTGATTGAGTTTTGTTTACTTCAAGTTATAATTTATTAATGATTTTTCATCTTCAATCAAACAGTCGACATGATTGAAGAGAATAGTATATTTTAAAATTATTGTAAATCTCCTGTCAAATGAACTTAAATTTATCAAAAAAATATTTAAATTTAATTAATTTAAAAGTATATATTAAAAGTTAATTAGGATATTAAATAAATAAAATTTCGTTTCACAATAAATAGCTTTTATATTAAGCCATACATTACAGAATTTCCATTTTATGTTTAAATATCCAAAAATTAAGTTTCAAAAATTTTAAGAAATGTTTTGATATGCAATAGTAATAAAATTTTCGCAGATATCAATAACAAAAAAATTTTTATTTTTAATAAATCATTAAAATTTATAGTAGGTACGTAACTTGTGTAGCTCCTGTATATTTTGCGAAATTCACAGATTTTACTTATGTGTATAACTGAACGCGTGCATTTTCCATTTCATTCCGCAAAGGGCTCATTAGAAAGATTTCAGATAAGCGACGATGTCGTCGACAATTCCTCAAAGAAAGATTTCTAATTCCACGGGACAATCTGAAGCGGCAGGAACATTGACAAAGGATTCTGTTACACGGTGATATCTCTTCTCGTTTTCTTGTCGTATCCTTACCTGCTTTGCCGTGACTCGACGGGTTTCATTACGTAACTTCCCGCGTGCCTGCATATAAGGAAGTCAAGGATGTTTGAAAGTGTATTCGTTATTGTATTCTCCTCCCTCGGAATTCCATGCAATTCTCATCTGTACTTTCCGCCTCGCATGCGACACCTGTTATCGATTATTTTGAATCGATGCATCGAGCCACGACATCGCTAACATTCCAATTTGTACCTGATGAAGATCCTTATTAAGATCGAACGTCGCGAAAATTTATGTGGATTCAGAAGTTGTCATGCTTTTTATTATTTATATAAAATTTAAAATTATTTATCTTTTTTTAATAAATATTTAATAATGCAATTTTTTTGTTAGTAAATTTTTTTAGGCATCTCAATAAACATTTTAATTTTTTCCTCTACAGTTTAATTACTTCTTTTTATATCACCTTACCAATAACTACCTCATCAAAAAAACTGCATGACAGTCATGCCTGTTGAGTTTTATTAGTTGAAGATACTCACGTTGCTGCAACTCGATATCGCTCGCGTTGACGTACACAACGCTATCATTTTTCAACGTGGAGTTTGTTATTGTGAGACGTATATGCTTACGTTAGAAGTATCCGTAATATATTGATGAAGAAGAAATCTGATTATTTAATTACGGCGAAACTGCTATTTTATTTTATCGAAGTATCGAAATTGAATATACTTTTTAGGTGTAATATAGTTTCTCAATAATAAATAATTCGGTGGTAATTTTATCATAATACACATTATTTCTCTGGTATAAGAAATTGTTAATTTTTTGTTAAAAAAACAATTAAATACTAAATATTAATACTGGATATTAAATAGTGAAACTAAACTCAAATAAACCGTATGATGCAATTTTTTAATTTACTTTTGATATTCATATACGGACGAAGGCAAAAAATATTTGGTAAATGTCAAAGACATTCTTTCAAATGTTAATCAGAATTTCAAAATGACGAAACTATGTGCTCGAATGAAGCATAAACGAAATAGCAGCAAATCTCGTGGAAAAGTCACGTCGTCGCATACTACTAGCTTATTTGGATAACGGATATGCCCGTCGAATCTTGATTAGCACCTTATAGAATGCGTTAAATATTTTTACCTTGCGGACATGTAACAGACATGCGATAAGAATACTTATACGCAGCAGTATTTTTCCTCTCGCGACTTTGCCCATGCAGAAAAGGTCAAAGGCGAATTTAGTAGGCAATGCAAAAAAAATACATGGATCATTAGTTCAATGCAAACCGTTGAAATTGCAATAATGCAGATGACTCGTTTGCATTGATTATTTAGAAATATGTGCATAGACAAGCTTATGAAAAATCTCTCGTATGTCGTTTGACATATGGATCTGTTTTTTGTGGTTGAACTAGTGTACTTTTGTAACTTAAAGTAAGATAGGTATATATTTAATATTTGGCGAAAGCGAGAAAGAAAATTCTAGTGCAGTCTAGTGTAGAAATAAAAAACAGACCTAATGATAGCGTTGAATTTGCGTGATTTGTCGAACAAATAGCTGAGGTCGAGCTCTGCACATCTTTTTGTTTTTATGAAATAATCGATAGTCGATATCGAAATTGCATTTGACTTCCTACCTTGGTTCGTACATGATAAAACTATTTTACTAGTAGGGGTTTTCTGATTATTCGCTTCTATTTTAAATACTTGCGAATAAAGCGAATAAGACATATTCAACATGACACTAAAATAATTCTGTAGATTTATGAGGGCAAGCTACATACGGAAGTATTTTTTCTAAAGCATTTTTGTATCTTTCGACGCATTTCCAATTTTTCATTCCTACTTATCTTTTAAATAACATCACATTTTTCTAATGTTCAATACACATGCTTTATGTTACACAAAGTACAAGGTGTATTAATATAACAAAGATTGGAATGAAGGATTCATTACTGTATAGCAGTTGTTGAGTGATATATTGTATTCTGTTTCACATCGTACACAAAACTTTATGCGCGATTTCAATTTCCTAGCTCTTTGACTGACTGAGCGGTATTATAGGACATTATTATAATTTGCAACTGTTTCAAGGATGCTTGTATATACGTAATATCAATGCTTAAGAACTAGGACAATAATGTCGTTTGACTTGGAAATCAAAGAAAGGAAATATTATATCTCAAAATGTAGGTCGTATCATATGTGTGTGATTTTTTTTTTTGGACTTTCTGAGATATGCAAAAATATTAAAATTAATTTTTTTTGTACAAAACGTCTTTAAAAAAGTTAACATTAACATTTTATTTTTTTACAGTGTACCCATTTTAGTATAATAATATAACAAGCATGACTTTTAATTTTTTGTAAGATAATTTGAACGTAAAAGAATGTTAAAAAGTTTTTACAATTCTTATCTCGTGCACACACATGCGCAATTATATTTCATTATAGGGAATAGTAAATGAGAATTGTAGATACTGTCAAGGTCAAAAAATGGCAAGTGGGTTATACGATGTGCTTGAAAGTGAATAATTAAACTTTTACGTGCTATTTTTTGTGCTTATATATCGCAATGTATGTGGAAGCAGCGTAAATTCCTTAGACGATAGCGCACGAATAACGTGTCGACAAATCATCGTAAATTATCTTCATCGCCGGGTAAGTCGTAAAGCGCTTCTGCTCGTGCAAAATCTATTGTCGAGTAAACGCCTGACGAGAACGCCCACGTGTCTCAAAGCTGCGAGAAATGGAAACTGCAAGAATAAAACGCTTGTTCTTCGCTGCACATGCTATGTTTGATGCTTGACGTTAAAATCATTACGTGTGATTTATGAAACCGTATTACTAAATAATCTCGAAAACGCTTATTGTTAGCCAATTTTAAAATCGACCAAATATTTTTTTTAAACTATTCTTTGACTTGTCAATACTGGCAAATTAATATCTGCACACAAATTGAAATACGAATTATATTATAGAGTTTGGAAAAAGATAATTGTTAGACAGAATCATAAGACATCTATTGTTCATCACATAAATTTATCAAAAGTGTATATATATATATATAAAATATACAGGGTGTAACTGAAATAACACCCACACTAATCATATAATGCTATTCGCTATTCCTAATAAAAAACTGAGATGAAAAGTCCTCTACCATTTTACAATTTTCGCAATATTTTTTTTAGTTACCCAATGAGCAAAATGTTAAAAATCGACATATAAGACAGCTTTAAAAGATATCTTTAAGAGTTTTTTAAAAAAAATCTGCAAAATATTTCACACAGAACACAGAAAGATATCTTAAAATTGTCTTATACATCGATTTTATCCATTTATTTGGCAATATTTAGAAATTAACATCTCGTTAACTATTGCGAAAATTGCAAAATGATAGAGGACTTTTCGACTTAGTTTTTTACTAGGAATAGCACTGTATGATTAGTGGGCGTTATTCAGTTACATCCTATATACATATATACGAGTACGTATATATAAAATATATGTGTATAATATATACATATACAATATACATCTCCAAGTGTATTCATTCCAAGCTGATAAGAGTAAGACGAAATATAACCTGATATCAAGTAGTTATTACAGATATATAGAAGATAAAGTATATATATGTCAGAATACGATTTACAAAATTAAATATCATTCCGCCTATTATAAAATATATATAAAATAAAAAATATACATAAAATTTAAAATTTATTATATTTAGACACAAACAAGTTACATCCATAAAATTACGGATACAAAAGTATCACACATTTTTCTATGTCAAATATTCAAGATTCGAACTATGTGGATCAGGTTATGCATTTAATATTTTCAAGCATTGAAATAATGCGTATTATTTCGATAATTACCTTAAGCATGAACAGCGAGTATGTGTATACAGTCGATCAAGTTTGATGAACGTGACCTTCTGATCATATTATGCGCGCGAAATCTACGGAATGAGTAACCTCGTTTAGCAGCGACGTGATCAGTAATATAGCCGTTTTGCAATGACTGCTTTATGGGTGTGTTATAAACACACTTTCGCTCTTGCTAAATTCACACTATTGTTTCAGTCGATTCTGTTAATATCTCCATAATTGTTTAACAATGTTATCTTCCAAAAAAATTGACAGACATGAACAATTTTTTAGTTGTGAATTTTCCGCCATCAATTGAGTGATTGGCATTCGTATTTTCTAAAAAGCTTTATTTCAAAAATTTAAAAGTTTGACGAAAACAAATTTAAAAGTTTGAAGAAAACAAAAAATTTGAAGCTATTATTGATGTAAAGTAAATTTCATCCTATATATAGAATGATTAATTTACAAACTGTAGATTAATAATGACACCTTGTCCTTTAATGATTTTTAAATCTATTTTTTTCTAATGTTTTTATTTAGCTATACGTTATTATACTTTCTTTTTATGTTTTTTCTCTCATTTATTTATTAACCAATAAAAAAATAGTGTATAGCAATAATTAACAATTATTTGTCTAAAATAAAATGTAAAAAACAAGAAACAGAAGAAACAAAACTCCCCTTTATGTTTATTCATAGACGATTAAAAAAATATGAGCATGCTAAGAGCGTTAAAGGGTTCAAATGAATGTTGCCATTTACGATCAGCTGAAAATAGTCTGCAAGAGAGGATACCTTCGGACGTCTCGGAGGGACGCGGATATTGACTGGCTGGCGGCGCGCTGACACGTACATGTCCAATGCAGTCGGGGGATACCTTTATTTTATTAATAGTGATGGCTCAAGCGGTACACGCAACGCGGTCATGTATATTTATGCAAGTACGTATGTACTTATTCATTCTCCTCGACGGTTCACGAATCGCCTCTGACTATTCATAACGTCACCGACTTTGACGGACCGATGTCACCTTTCCGAGCCTACCCGTCCGTTTCCGAACTGATAAATTAATTTCATGCCAGCGCATTTCGAACAAATTGCGTCGCGAACGAAAGCAGTTTTCGGCCATTGCCATTTTCGGCAGATAATCATTATCGAAGAGGAAAGTGACTCGAGAGAGACGATTATTGCTTTCTCGGACTTGTTATATAGGCCGAGCTGCATTAACTATGTATGAACTTCGCGTGATGTTGGTTTCGCTAAACATATTTATATACCTTTTATTATAATAACTATTTTGTCACAACACTGACAAAATATTGAAAATATTAATTGTGGATAAATTGAGAATATATAAAAATTTGCGATACATAAATTACACACACTTTAAAAATATTTATCTAAACAGATATTTATCTATCTTCAAATTTTAGTTTAAAACTTAGGTATATAGAATCTAGACAATATCTTTTTTCTCTGACATGTTAATCAATATTGATTACGATATACCATCAAAATCAGAAAGATAAAAAATAGATAATTTAAGCGGTAAGAAGTATCAATCGATAAAAAATTCTTTTCTTCAAGTAAAGTGTAATATATATTCGGAGATTTTCCATTTCAAAATAAGCCAGACATATTATACAAGAAGATAAACGTATTTTGTTATATACCTTCCTGTTAATGAAAGCACGTCAGTACTTCGATTTAAATATAATTTGAATACAATGGTAAGATAAAAAGCTTTTATTTTTGCCGTGTCTCAACAACGTTTTTCACGATGATTTTTTCACAGTGTACCTTTATTAGATTATATTTATTTTACATGGTTCTTTTAACAAAATTGTTATTCATTATGCCAACGAGATTAGAAGAACATATTATAATCACACGTTATACAATGTAGATTACGTGTTCATATCGGATAGCTCATAAAAAGATTCGGAGCACGTGGTCGCGTTTGAAAATCTTGGCACGGATTACTAGATACAAAGCTTCGATTTATATAATTGGCGTATTTTCTAATATTATATATGAGTATAATAATAATTTTAATCCATATACATTTGCTATTTATGGTCTGAATAAATTATTGGATAAATTTATCCGCATGAAAATCATGAAAATTACGAAAATCACGATTTCATATTATTAATTAACAGACACAGAAATTGCATACAAATATAAACTACAATAAATGCAATTTGTATGTAATCGCCGTATTGTTAAATACCTGAGGTTAAACCTTTTTATAAACACATTTAATAAGATGATTTAACTGTATTTTAATATCAATTTTTCTAAAAGAAAAAAAAATAGGAATTTTATCCCGATTTTAGAATATATTTATAATGTTTCCTCTGTTGGGTATATAAACTGATTTTATGAAACTATTCTTTTTATTTAATCATAACAGTTATTTAAGAGGATAGAACCACGTTTATTTTTTAATGAATCATTTTTATCTTCCGATTAATTAGCTCTAAATAATTGTTAATCACCATTTGATAATTAATCATATAATATCTAACATAAATATGACTGTTTATTTTCAGAGCAATTTGAAAGTAAGTTAAAAATTTCTATTTTTTAATTCAAATATTTTAATTAATTACATCACATAATTATATTCAATTTCACTAATATTTTATATTCTTTTTATTTCTTTTTGTTTATTACATTTAAACTGAAAGTGTAAATGTCTCTATTTTTTTTTTTAAGTCCAATGCATGGCATTATATTGAATGTATAACTAATTAATTAACATAACTAATTCAATTTGTAGCTGATGTGAGATAAAACTTATTTATGAGATATATGAATGTCATACAAAAATAACATTATTACAAGTTGAAAATTGGATAAATACATTTGATGCTAGAAGTACAAACTATTGAGTACAGCCTTTGACCTCGTGTAGATGATGAACAAGCAAATCTGGGAACTCCCGCAGTTATTCTCGCAACTAATTCCAAAGAACAATCATTCGCGTAGATTTATATGTTATCTGAAATTGATAAGTCGATACCTGGAACGGAGTAAGGTGCGGTTTGTGGTTGTGGCGCCCAATAAGCCTGGCTGATAGCAGGATAATGAGTTTTATGGGCACCGAGGCTGGTACCGGTGCTATGTCGGTGTTTTTGGCTTTTCATCGCCATCATGAATCACTTTTGGCGTCTTCGTCCTCGAAGTCTCCACTTCGCCAACGTGTTTTCCGTTCTGTAGATACTGTCAGATTATCGTCATGTCACAATCCATCAGGTTTTCCTTTCCTTAGATCCCACGATTTTTTATATGATAATCGCGATTAGTTCGATGAATAATAAAATTCGACTCGTTTTCACGACACGAAAGAACGCAAGAAGACGCTTACACATTTATCGATATCGAAACTCCGACAGTCTCCAGATCGAACTGATGGATATGAATGGGAAATCGAAATGTCCTACGTAACACGTACTCGTTTCTTCTCGTATTCTTCTTCAATAATTACTCCTGAGTTACCGATCACTACTAGATCATTATGCAACCAACTACCATCCGGCAGTTATACAATCCCGATATGCGCACGACAATTGAGATAACAATAACCGAGCATAACAATGGTAGACATTATAGATGATACAGCGGTCTGCCTAGTGATTTTTATCGCCTGTGGTTTGAAATCAGAGCTTCACATTTATTCACGTTAACAAGCACTACGATGATTCTTGATAGAACAGGTGGCTTCACTATCACAGAAGGTGCAATTTCTATAAGTGACAACACGTACAGTAACAGCAAAGTTACGGATAGGAGAGTCAAGAATGACGATGTGTAAACTCCGAACGGTAGTCGGAGTTGTTCGACGAAGACTTTACCGTGTCGTCTTCACATCGCACACAGGTATAATTCATCATTATGATATGACTTGCTTTTCATATCACGATGGGCACACGCTCGCTGACAGTTGCGCACGGTTGGCGCCCCGGCGGAAATTCTCTCGCTGGCTCTCGAAAATAGCTGCGCCGCCTTTCCCGGAAGGCTCTCTCGTGCTCTTTTATTATTAATAACGTAATACTGTCATGCATACCGTTCGTGTACACGCGCCCCGCGGCCTGTCGAGTCGTAGAATCGTCGTACTGTGGTGCGCGCGTCGGTCACACGTGGTTGCACCGCGTGTATATGAATCCCCACCACCTCCCTGCGTCACCCTGCGTATCGACGTGGTCGCGTGTGTATTCAACCCCTCGATGACGGTTCCCGCGACCTCCACGACCTTTGCGCGTGTCCACCGCGACGGGGTTCACCGCGAAGAAACGTTCACCAACGAACCGAGCAACCACGTCGTCGTCCGCCGGCGATCCGTGGACTCTGCTCGTCGTCGTTGACTCGCCGCCGACTCGGCGCACTCAACAAGTGAGAGAACCGGCGCTGCCGACTCCCGAGGCTCGGCCTCGCTTTGCCACCCGCCGCCCGCTCGTCACCGCGCCGCGCGGCGTGCACTCGTGACTCCTACCTATTCGCCGCTGCTTGCGAACACTCCCTCGGAGCTCCTCGTAGTGTTTTCATTCTAGCTCGTAGCCGCCTCCTTCTGCGTGTATATGTGACAACGCTTGCACGCGCGCTGTCCCCTTCTGCCTCCCACGCGTCTGGCATCGGCTTCGAGAGAGTGTGCGTATTCCTTTCTTTCTCTCCTGCTCTTGTCTCCATATATCTTTGTCAGACCTGTCGAACTACTGTGTGCCGAGTTCAGCTTAAGCACGTTTGCGAATAATAACTGATAATTTGACCTGATCTATCGGTTCCTAATTGATATTCCCGTTTAATGTTTTGTTTATATTTGTTTGGTACCTATTCCATATCTGTTTGATGTTTATCCGATGAAACTTATTTATTGTGAGTATTGTTTTGATAACTAACCTGATAATTAGTTGACAGCAATTTGAAAAAAGCATTAAACATGTTTGATCTTTACTTTCTTACTTGGTCCTAAATCTGATTTAGTGCCGCTTCGATATATGTAAATTTGTTTGTTGAATATTGTGCAGTGCTATTGATTCAATATTCACTTAAACGTTTTGACAGTAACTTTGTGTCTGTCTGATATTAGTTTGATAACCGTTTTACTTCTGTCCGTTCTATTTAGAACTAAGGTCATTGATCGCTAGGTTTTGATATTAGATTTGCATTCAATTTGATACCAATTCGATAGCACTCGGCAACCGTATAGTTGATCCTTCGCTTGGCAACTCGGAATTTCCTTGGAACGCACCGGATATCCGCTTTGTATGTTTCATTCGGGTATCTGTGATTCAGCGAATTCAATCTCTCACTCTCGCTCTCTTTCTCTCTCCCTTTGTCACAATTCATGCACTGTTTCGTTCGCTTCCGAAGTAGTACGATGGATCTTCGCAAAGGCTCAGCCAGCTGATCGCAATGTAATGTACACGTGACTATCTTTGATGTAACGATCCCAAAGTTGCACAGAATAGTGGAGAGAGAAACTTAATTGATGTTAATCTAAATCCGCGATTGCGTGTTCATTCTGTTTTTTTTCTGATGTCAAAGTAAAATCACAAAGATATAATTAACTCATCAAAAAGATTCTTAGTTGTTGTATGTCAAATATAATATTAAATTGGAACAAAAGTTTATAGCGTTACGAATTTCGAAATTCAAGCAATTGTAATTTCGCTAAAAATGAACAAAATTTAAATTAAAAAATGTTTTATATATAGTTAAACATCTCTATTTTCGAGAAGTCATTATATTTTTTGAGTTTCTATGAGTTCAATAACTTTTATATACAGAACTAAGCTGGACAAAAATTTCTTTTCACTTTGTGAGCCTATTACGTGCCCCCCAAAAAACTTACTAAAATTTTCGACTTTCTAACCTGAGAGCTTCAAGTTTTTCCTACTATTTTTTAAAAAATATTCTTAACATTTTTATTACTGAATCATTCCGATTAAATAAAAGAAACATTTCTTTTTACTTTCCTGTCCCGGAAAATCGAGAGGTTCAAACCCTGACTGAGGTAATATTTTTGCAATAAATTATTTACAGATTTTTAAGATATTTATTAGTATTGTTATTATAATTGACGATCAATATATCTATTTTGAAATATTAATATTTCAGTTTCTGTTTGCAATTGCGTTTTAAGTTTACGACAAACTGAATTGGCACGCAATTTATAAAACTGAAAAAATATATTTGCAAAAATTTATTATATTGTATATGTATATTAGTATTATTAACTAAGATCCGTTTTAACTAAAAATAGGATTATTTCTCTTAATTGATTTAGATATACAGTGAGTGCAAAAGTATTCGTACAGAGAAAATATTTTTTAAAAAAACTTTATTTTTAAAAAATAAATATTATCCAGAGCGAGAAATGAGTCATCGAACTGATGCCGAATCAATATCGATATGATTTCAACACCAATTTGACGTCGATTCGACGTTTAATTGACGATCATTTCTTGTTGGGTAATTAACAATTTATTTATAAAGAATAAAATAGACTGTATGTTTCTTAAAATTATATATACTAAAAAGGTGTTATAATTCTATTAATTATAGAAAATATATCATTTGAAAAATAAGCGAAAATTAAAAATTGTATCGTTTGGATGTTCAAAAAGTATTCGTACAGTCGAGAAATTTAGCTTCTAAAATCAGAAATACATGCGAAACTCGTTAGTTTATGTTAGAACAGAATGTATTCATTGCATAAAATTGCTAATTAATGTTCTACAAATAAGACTTTTTTATAAAAAAATTTCCTTGTACGAATACTTTTTGCTCTCATTGTATACTCGTCAGTCAAACTTCGAATTATAATTGTTTAATCGAGAAGGAACGGATTTTTGAGTGACCTTCGATCCATTCCCATCTCTGAATCGAATGACAATTTGACCTCGGTAAAGCCGACCGTAAATTTACGGCATTCCGTCGTAATGCATCGCAACGAGGCGGACAAACGTAACGTCGCGGCTCGCGTGCGCGAAACAATAGTTACTAGAGTGCGACGCAGCAGCGCGTACGTTTCGCACGTACGCGTACGCGATGGAAATCGTGAGTCAGCCAGACACGGAAACGGGAGATCTCGCCCAACGACGAAAATGACGAGTTCGTGATCGGGATCGCCGAAAGAGCGTACTCGAGGTATTGCGCCTGGAGCACGCGCCGATGATTCGTCTATTCGCGGAGGGTGCATCGACGTGATGAACGTCGAACGACCATAGTCACGTCCGATCGGTTGTAATTCGCCACCGATCGAGTTGCGTGATTCGTCAGGGCCTCCCGTAATCCATCAAAGTCCTTGACGCGACAACTTTGATTATCCGGTACGATCGTCCGACCGCGCGATCTGATCACTACTAACATGATCGTAGTTCTGACACAAGATAATTTACGCGCAAAATGAACCAATATACATTACAACATTGGCGAGCATGCCATTAGCGCATCATACGAGCAAGCTAATGATCGATAGATTTAAAAATAACGTAGACCTATAATATTTGAAAATTGAAACAGTTAACAGAATGTATTCTAAAAGTAAAATTTTTTTATGTAAAAATAAATCTATAAAGAGTAACTTTATTGAAAATATTTTTATTCAATGTTCTTAGCTTTATTTCTCAGATAGTTGCATGATACACTTGTTCCAAAATGAAGGTTTCTTAATTTGAATTTAAAATGAAATTTGAAACGAACTTTCCGAACATATATATATATATAATTTAATTAAATAAAAAAGATAATCTTACATTAAATTCTTTAAATAGTAGTTGAAATGTCAATAATGGTAAAGAAATCTTAAATAAGTTAAATATAATTAGTGCTAACGAGGTGCACGAAAAATACAATTCGTGTCTAATCACTCTTATTGACGAGAACCCACTCTTACGGTCCAACAGTCGCCAAACTTCGATTGCTCACGAACACTGTCGATTATCGTGAGTAATCCCCCGGGATATTTATTTGTTGCCTGTGGCGGCCGGATAGTCGCTTTGTTACCGGAGGAAGTTGCATCATCGTCGAACCCGACGGAACTTTTCCCGAAACTGGTGGAAAACCTAAATTCCGTTCCGTTCCGCTCCGGTAATAAAATAGTTTCTCACCGCCTGTTGGATCATGTTTGGAGTTCACGACCGAAGCCAAAAACCCGCAGATTGACTTTTACCAAATATTTGCCAAACCCGTTCGCGAATTCCGTATACATACGGAAATAAATAAGCTCGTTTGAAATATGCATATGTCACAAATATTATTTATAAAATATTTCAGAAAATAACATTTTTAAATTAAAACTATAATATTTTGAACAAAGAAATAACATATTATACGAAAAATTGCAGATAATTTATGTGTATGAATTATAGATAAATCATTTCTTCATTCAATCTTAATTGTGCTATCAAATAAAATTTCGTTTTTATCGCCTTTAGATTTTTCAACAGCTTTATTAAAAAGCGATCTTTGTGCTTCGTCTTGTGCAATGCAATTCTTAAGGCGTATTGGATAGCTCGTGCCAAATATGCATCATCGTTACCACGGCGTTTGCAAACAAAGCAAACATGTATGTTGTATGCGTGCAACATAAACATTGCAGCCAGACAACGCACTGTTTTTCTTGGTTTTATGCAAAAACACCGATAAATTGAATAACGAGATGCATAACCTTGTTTTTAGACGTCGCAATATTCCGTAAATTAGTTTCGATTTGCGCTATTTCTGCGTCAGTTCGCGAACTTAATGCACGTGCAAATTCTGCCAAAACTCGTCCACTTTTAGCCATGGATTTGCATGCCAGCCACGCTAAAATCAAAAGTCGGTTAACCAAATTTCATTCACGAGGTGAGAATATATTGATATATGCAGTAGCATGAACTATATCAGTGAAAGAGGAAACAACTAAATTCAAAAAATGACATTCTTTATTATTTTACATTATCGTTTCAAGCTGAAAATAAGTGACATAAAAGATCAGCCTATTTGTAATATTTTTAATACTTAGAATAAGTAAATAAAAGAAGAAAATAAAAAATATTGTATATATTTTTATTTTCTTCTTTTATTTAATATACGAGGGGCACTATTTATATTTTGAGCCTAATAATAAAAAAATAGTAATTTGTCATTGAAAATGACTTTATTGTTTTTCAAAATATTCTCCTTTATGATCTATACACTTTTGCATGCGTTCGAACCACTTGTTTGCACCAATCGAGTATCTTTTTGAGATTTTGTCAGATTATGTGGGATCCAACGAGAACAAACCTTTTTCACGGCTAAATGATCATGCAATATTTTATATATGCTGGTGGAACTAATGCCTAAGGTTGTCTCAATCTCACAGTATGTCACATGACGATCTTGCATTATTAGTTTTTGCACAGCATCAATGTTTTCTGACACAACAACTGATTTTGGACGACCTTCACGACTTTCGTCGGTGAGCGAACGGCGACCACGATTAAATTCGTTATCCCCCCCATCCTTTGCCAGCGTTTCACAGTGGCAAAGGATGGGGCTTTATCGCCAAAAGTGGAAGTAAGTTGATCGTTGCACTCCTGTCTTGATGATCCACGTCGAAAGTCGTAATAAATCATTGCACGAAAATTTTCACGAGTTAATTCCATTTTTTCGCTGAGACACAATTTTCAAGTGACTATAAACAATACAAATCGCGCTCAAATAACAAAACGTTCTGAAGAAGGTTATGGTCAAAAATGTCAAATTTTCTAGTGGAAACGTCAAATGGCACCTGACAACACTCAGTGTTGCCAAGGCTCAAAATATATTTAAGTAGTGCCCCTCGTATATATGGTATATATATATGTATGTATAATGACTAGAATAAATTAATGAATTAATTAAAACGTGAATGAATAGTAGAAACACAGATAGATAGACAATCATATTGAAAATGGTAAAAGATTTAATGGTCAATATGTGTAACAGTTAATATTCCGTCACAAATATATAAATTAACTCTTT
>NW_017257409.1:1219882-1222235 GCF_001594055.1 Mycetomoellerius zeteki | reverse complement strand
TTTCCCTATCTTTTCCATTTTGAAATTAGAATTCGGAGATTTATAAAATGTCTCAGATTAAATAGTAAATTCAATGATTTTAATAACTATTATAATCTCTGTAAATTTATTTTTGAAGATGAATAAATACATTAGTTATTTGCATTATATAACGGAATATTTTTTATTCTTCTCAAATATAAATTTTTTCTGCTCCTTTTAAAAATTTATTTCTTGTATGTATATAGAGTTTCATATTATTCAGTTCATATTATTTTCAGCGTTTCCAATTATCGATTATTAAATAATATCGTGTTATTCAGCTTTTTGCAAATTAATAACAGTGTGCAATATTAATTTTATTTCGCCAAAAATATCTTATGCTGAACTAAAACACGGTAAATTCGTCACAATATTCTTTACATGAGTATTTCTAGAGGCGACGAGCATTGAACGATAACTACCGATCCACGAGTGCCACGAGGTCATCGCTGCCATCGACGTTTCATGGATATTTGTGGGCTGCCTCCCTCGAACGACACGATGATGCATTATTTATACGCGCCCGCATATACTACCGTCGTCGTGGTTGTCGTTAACCTGGCACATAATCGATGAGAATCCTCGCGTGCATTGGCGCGTATGCAAGCAACCGCGTGTGTTCGTCGACATTTGGAGAAATCTCCTTTGAATTTCTGACGCTGACTTTCATCGATCTCAGTTTCCGTCGTAGCAGACGAATATACATACGTGAGACCGCCCCGAGAAGAATTGAACCGTTCGTTGGTATTCCATTTTGTATCGCGAGATTACGTGCACCAGAAATTTTAAAAAATAAATTAATCAAAATTTAATGATTTTTAACAGCTTCAGATAAATAATTAGAGTTAATGTAAATCTATAACGTATTGCTTGTATTGTTAAACTAATATGTAATACAGTTAATTCTCTCTTTAAAAAGTATATAAACGAGTTGTAAAAAAATATTTAATATGTTTGAGATTACAAATCTTGAATTATACATATTATATTTCAGATATATTTATAAATTAAACATCTATTGGATATTATTTAAATATTATAGAGCGTGATTTTAAAAGTATGAATAAAAAAATCTTACAATCCGTAAATTATCATAAAACAAATGACATAAATGACAGGAAACGAACGATTTTTCTAAGATAGCTCATAATATCTAGTTGAATTTGTTGCAATAATAACTATATTTATATAATTTGCATAGGCTAAATATTATTACGGCTAAAGATTTAAATAAATAATAAACGATTTTATAGCAATCCAAAATCTTATGTTTATATTACACGTGCATTATACATGCATTCATTATTTCCGCTTGTACATCGTATTTTGGAGTTTGCAACAAATCCTCATTTTGTCAATCAAATAGCTCAGCGAAAGTAGACGCCAAATATCGTGAGCTGTGGCAATCGATACGAAATGTCGGCGTTTTGACACAAACAGTATTGGTCGATGCAATTGCTGCATCTAATTCCCGCTCCACCCCGCTGAAATGCCAGCGATTTGTGTTTACACGCACGTCGGAGTCAATAGCAACGGCAAATACCATATCTAATATACGTCTATGTATACTTTCTACCTCGTTTCACATTAAACCAATTTCATGATGGTCGCGATACAAACGATACCATTGGGACCTGCCGACATGAATATTAACATCGGCGATTAATTTCTTGTAAATAGGTCGCATGTCCGGCTAGAGACTATTACAGTCGAATGGATACTAGCTGTTGTTTTGAATTTCAATTACAAATGCATACATAAAAACTTTTGTCACTGATTATACGATTATAAAAAAAAATTTTCTTTTATTTAATTTACCATTTATTTTATCATTTTTGACAATTACGCATTAATTCTTTTATACTTATTGCAGTAATAATAGACACAACATTTACTGTATTTTATCTATTTATTAGCCCATTTTATCCATTTCGTGATATCTCTTTTATTCCTCTATAAAATAAAAAATTATTTTTCCTAATAGAGAATATTTGCAGATAATTCATTAGTTTTTTTTTATTTACCTTCAGTAAACCATTGATTTACCATCAGTCATAGATAGCAATGTCATCAAAATATCAGCAAGATATTGTAAATTCTTATACGATTCCCTCTCCCCCCTCCCTCCCCTCTCTCTCACTAAACTCATATCGAATTAAATATATTACTATTATATCAAGCTGCTCCTCGCTCTGATGAAGTAAACTGCAACATTCACGAAACTTTGACATTTCAAGAATGCATAGACACGGAGATAACACGGAGACAACTTTTATATAAAAAATACCCATCGAAGCCTCAAAAGTATTATATTCTATTGTTTTAAAGAGAG
>NW_017257409.1:1176851-1219847 GCF_001594055.1 Mycetomoellerius zeteki | reverse complement strand
CAGGTAAAGCAGTTTTGCAATTGTAAAATTCTTTAATATGATTGATCTTTAACCTTAGTTACTGTATCTAAATATATAAACAAATCATATTAAAGAATTTTACAATAGTTGCAAAGCTGCTATCTCTACTGAACGCAGTTAATATCTTCCTGATTTCTTATGCTTATCAAACGGATGTGTTCGTTTTCGTATAGATCTTCGTGATACGTGTGTTTCGGAATTCCCCTGGATCAAAGAAGACGAAAGACGGTGATGTAATCCGTAACCACAGCCTTACGCGGGAGCACGCGTCACGGTAACGAATACAGTTCCTTCTACGCTTTGTACTTGGCAACGTTTCACAGTCGTTGAGCCGCGATAAACAGAGACGTAGACGAGTGTTGGGTTACCGGGATTCCTACCATGTTATTCGCGTCGCTATTTCCTCCTGGCAACACCTGCTTCATTAAGCCTCCATCTCCAGCATTCTCATCGGTTAACGAAATCCCGGAATCGAGATCGTCATTTCATGCCCGGATTTATGGTTGCTCGATAAAGGAAGATTACGACTTCGGGCAAGTTTCATGTCGTCGTCGGTCTTCGAAAGGTCGTTAAAGGAAGCTCAAGGGAAGCATTGGAATGGTTGTTCTAAAGAATAGATTACGTCATGTTTCTCCAGACTAGACAAAAATTGCGAGCCTTTTTATGTGTTAGTGTAGAGACTTAATGAAACTGGAAGATAAAAATCTCGAAAAAGATATCTAAAGGGTCTTGTTTATAATTTGAAAATTGTAAACTTTAATAGAGAGAGTAATATTTAAAAATTAAAATTTCTTAATATTTTAGAAGAAATACATATATAAATTCTAATAAATAAATAATTAAAAAATTAAAATACTTACAAATTCATTGATTAAAAAGAATCGAATATACAAATATTAAATGTTTCTATTATAAATTTCAAACATTTAATTATTGAAAGAAGTTACGAGATAAAAAAATTCACAGGTTTTAAAGGTTATATATGTTTAAAAATCTAAAGAAAATCTTCAAAAATTCAATTTAAAAAATAGAATATATGTTAAAATACAATACTTTCCATTGCAGAAGTAAAAAACGCATAACAATGCTACTTGATATTCGAAATTTATTCCATTATTATAATTGTAAGAATATAATGTTATTAAAACTGAAGCAAATGAAAAAAAATTCTTTCAATATATTCTAATTTCATTATTGTTATTCTTTACGCTTTCTCTATTTTATACCATATCGATATATGGAATAAACGTACAAGATATAAAATAAAGCTTACAATTTTATATGCTTTACAGATGTGACAAATAGAACAAAAAATTTTTTCAATTTATTTTTCAATATTGCTAATATTGTTCGTATTGGCAAAAATAACAGCTAATTGAACTTTCATGCAAATGTATAATTAAAATTGTTAATCCCCTAAAACTCTTACATATATGACGTATACAAATTTTATAAGTATTGTAGCATCATAGAATTTCATCAAGAGTATTATTTATTCGATGAGATTTTGATATTGATTATTTTTGCGATTCTATATTGCTACAGCCAAATATTTTTGCAGTACATTAAATGCTAGCTTTATCAAAATGAATAATAATTCCGAAATGAATATGCCGTTAATATTATGCACAGTCAATATCCACTGTTTAAATGGTCAATCATTGTCGAGAGAATATATATCCGTCAAGTATAATAAATAAAATCAGTTAATACTCTTTAGTCAGAAGAGGATTGCAAACGATTACGAGAAATAAAGCTGGTTTGTATGTATTTATTGTAGGAAGATTATTATGTGAAATGGATTTTACATGTGCGAAATAATTTATAACAATTGAAAGCTTTTCTCTGACTAAAATAGGATGTAACATATAATATTTCTTCTTACTTTTTGTTAGAGACTAATAACAAAATAAATATTGTTTAATATATTAATCTGTTATGTAAACAATGAACATATACTTGTCTTTTTGACCGTTTAAAATCTAATTTTTTTTCACAATTTTTATAATTTTATTTCGTTTTTATTTTATATAAAATATATATATTTTTATCTTTTTTATGAATTAATTTCGTGTATATATGTGAAAGTGTGTGTGCAGATAGTTTAGCTTACCTTTTGAAACTTTCAGAACATGGCGTAATTTATTAGCAATGCATAAAGAGCATGTTTGTCATTCGCTGGATGATGTACATAGATCTCGTGGTTAGTGATATTTAGTGTCCCGATGAGAGACGATTTTATTATGCAGCAAGCGTTAAACGCGCAGACTGTAATATAACGCGAGCTTTGAGAGTAGGTGTTGGTAGACACGGCATATATAAGTGATTGGCCCGGTTCCAGTCGACTTGCTAAGCTTCTCCCTATTCCCGAGGCATCTGTTTTTCTTACACAGCTTACGAAGCTAGCACATATTCCTTCTGCGAATACATGTCGCTGCGATAAATACACCTCATCAAATTGGTGAGGAAACTTTAATCACCAGTGTCAAGAGATGAATCTTTTCAAATACGTTGAGAGTTCGCAATAATTCAATAATTGATCAAATAAAATCACACACACACACACATATATAAGTTCATAACTCCTTTAGATACTGTATATATATATAATAAAAAATATGTAAAGGGACGTATTTAGTATTTATGATAAGGTATCTTTTGAGAGATATTCCGAAAATATTTTTGACATGTTTCGCATTCGTTAAAATGTTTATTTCGGAATATAAACCAGTGACAGGGTTGACATCCTAGTCGCTGCAGTACACATTCGATGTACGAACGTAACAAAAATAATCTAT
The DNA here is from genome assembly GCF_001594055.1 of Mycetomoellerius zeteki. Lineage (NCBI taxonomy): Eukaryota > Metazoa > Arthropoda > Insecta > Hymenoptera > Formicidae > Mycetomoellerius > Mycetomoellerius zeteki. Next base: position 1,217,028 of record NW_017257409.1, on the reverse strand, counting down.
GCTCGAACGATCAGAAATACCACAAAAAAAAAAATCGTTGTCGCGTGATAAACCGGTCTGTTTTTATCAGCAGTGGCGATATTTGTGTTCGGAATTCCGCTCTCCATTTTTACGCAGGTTTCTGCCGGTGTGTCGAGTCATTACGGCGATCCACGCGACGTTATGGCAACGCCAAAATATTTCTCTGTGCGCGCGGAACGAATGCCAAACGCATATCCGAATCATAAATGCGTGGACACGCATTGTCGATCTGCAATAGGTCACGCCACTGCATACAACCATCGCTTTTAATCGCTTGGTCGGATTACCCGTTATACGAATTCAATGTGGTTCCCGATGTGCACACGCATCGTCAAACGCATTGCTGCGTATTATCTCATAAGACATGACCTGCTAAATTTATCATTACAGTTTTCATTAAAATTTTAACACTTAAACATTTAACGTTTAACATTTGAATATTATATGAGGATAGTACCAAATGTTTTCTATCGTACGACTATAGATTTTTCAATAAATTTGAAATTGACGTTTCATAAGTGTAAAAAGCCAGCATTTGTCATAGTTTTCGACATTAAGATAAATTCAAAGTCCAACATTAGACAACATATTTAAAAAATTCAGCATTCTTCATCTCTATGCATACATTTGTTTTTTAGATATTGATATTATACATATTACTATCGATGATTCATAATTATTAATCATTGTCAATTACTCATTCGGTGACCGAAAATCACTCAAAGAAAGAGTGCACGTGCAGCCTTCTCTACGCTTCCCATCATTCGCTAACTATTTTTTATTATAATTGAAAACTAAACTTCGGACAAAATTTTGGCTGAATCACCCTGTATAATAGTATATGTAAGAACAAAACATTCAAAAAACTTTTTTAATATAAAAGAAACATGTTAAAATATATTAAAAAATATAAAATTACCTTTTTTTATTATAAGATTTTTCTGATGTATTATTCTAATATATTATAAGAAAATTTTTTTTATCAAGAAATAAATAACGATAAAGTAAAAGTAAGATTTTAAAGATATATTTTAGAATTCGAAAGTATATTTTAATATATTCTAATTAATTGACGAGGTTGCAAATCTACTTAATGCAAAGCGCAGATGACACTTGTGAGATGTTTTAGAATGGTTGAAGTTACAGCAAAATTCAATTACATCAGAATTAAATATTCCAAATTTAATTGAGTTTGAAAACACATTCAAAATATTTAACTTTTAGATACATGTCTGTTAATTTCGCAAAGTATAGCGACACTATATATAAACTTCGATTCAAAGTCGCGATTCGAGCTAAAGTGGATTCTATTTACTCGGTGATCCTCGTGATCTACTTTCCAGCACTTGGTACGTTCAATATGCATATTCAGGAGTCCAAATACAGTCTCGTTAGCGCCAGATCAGTGGCCGCTGTGCGTACCGCTCTACCGAAGCGTTTAGAAACTTCAAAGCGGTTGAGGTAACCGGTAAAACTATCCGAAGGACCTCGAAAAGCAACAGCCGAACAATGAGAAAATGTTTCACCATAGAGATTTTTAGCTATATCACACTAATTGTTATACCGTTCTGTAACAGTTATTATATGAATACGCAGATCTAAAGAATGAGAATTATAAAGCAGCTTCATTTTACTGTACAAGTAATTACAGACAGTAATACATTCGTTCTCATTATAAAGTAATTTAATTTTCATATGTCGAATTGAACAAAAGCTTTATATTTTTCATAAAAATTGAAACAATGCTCAGCACAAAAGAAATGCTAGAAGATGATATGCGCTTTGCCTTGCATATTAATCATGTATGAAATCAAAGCATCCTTTTTTAATATATTAAAAGTACATATATTTTAAAAATAAAATTAATTGCATTCGAATTCATCGATAATAATTCTAGACTAAAGAAAAATAATTAATAATTATTTTTTATCGAGAGTAATATAATTTTTATATTAAGTAGATATTATATCTATGATGATAAATAGATCATTTCTTTTGAAAGAAAACATATATATAACACAATGAAAATAGGATTTTCTCCTGTTTAAAATAGAAAAAGAGATCTTATTATATTTTTTCTAAATAATTTTCATACATATAGATTTGATGCACTTTAGGGAGGAAAACAATTAAACAAGTCATATGTAAGCAAACATGTTAAAAGGTCGTCTTCATATTTTTAATAAAATAAAATCTTAACGAAATGTATCGTATTCATGGACCGGTTTTATTACAATATTCTCTCAAGACACATATGTCGAGAATTATTCATAAAAACAGCATATTTGAAACAAGACTTTGTTAAATTTTTATGAATATTTATAGTTTATCACATACTTAAATGTAAAATATCATATATCATTTGATATTAATATGAGCTGCTTCGTACATTTATGTGTTCATTTATACGAATATTTAATGTATAAGTTCACTTAAATACGAAATATCACATTGTCATGTTAATATTAAGTTCCGTTATATATTTTACATTTAATAAAACACTAATATTGACACATAAATATTATTATTATGGCAATCTAAGTGTAAATTATTAGCCCAGTACTAAATTATATGCAATATAATATTATATATGACTATAATCGAATAATTCAATTTTTTATGGTAATGAATAATATTAAAATTTCGATGTAATACATTTGTATCGTCTTTTCTTCTTCTTTTTAAAGCTAGATTACTTTAACTTTTACGTTCTCAACAAAATATATTTTTTAATAGATATACAAAATACTTATTTTAAAGATATTATAAATTATAAAAGAGAAAGAAAAAATGTAATCAATATTTTATATTAGAGAGACCTATTAAAAGCATGTTTGCATTTGGAATTGATATCGCGAGAACTTTCAATGACAAACGAGAACAAAGTATGTTATCGATTCGCCGGATGTTTATCGGCCGCGGTAGTGAGCGCAGGAACGCGTTCGAGAACGTATGCTTAGAAATAGCCGCTCGCGCTCGAGAGAATCTGTTCGTTGTACACTTCTTTGAAGACGTTATCTCGAAAGGCTTAAAAATATTACTCGCGGCTCTCTCTCTCTCCCCCCCTTTCTCTTCTCTCTTTGGCGGCGTAATGTAGCACGTGCCAATATGATTCTCAAGCCTGTGCACACTTCATTGACTTTTCGTTGGGGAAAGATATAAACCAGTGAAAAGTTTTAACTCTAAAGAGAGAGGGCTATTATCACTGAAGGTTTGTTCGCGTCGCATGCTCCAACATGTTCCAATGCTCCTACCATAGTTCTTACTCACTCTAACGCGCTTGATAGAGTGAGCAGGAGCATGTTGGAGCTTGCGACTTGCGACCGAAATGTAGTTTGCTTCTGTATGTAATATTGATGCTAAGAATATTTTTGAAAGTACTTTTGATGTCAACAAAGAGGTTTTCGTGTTCGTTCACGATGTTTTCTGCTCGGCAATCTTTATAATTATTCTTAATGATATAATATAAAACAAACCCCTACAATATTCTCGATTGTGAAGAAATAATTTTTGTTTGGTGTATTTCTATAATCTGGTACTAACAAGAGTGTTGTTTCAATCGTAATTGTAAGAGTATTGTTATTAACAGTCTTATAAAATAACGTAAAAGAATTGTTAAACGGAGACGAAGAAAAATTATTAGTTCGTTTCATCGTGCAGTATCGAAGGAAATATTCCGATGTTATTACTCTCATTAACTGTTCTATAACTAACTTTAAATGTAGAATACAATTTCCATTATTATTCAAAACAATAATATATTATATTTTAATATAAAAGTAATTATATAAATTAACTTATTAAATAGATTAAGTATTATTATAACTTTTCGGAAACATTCTATACATTATATCGATAATCAATGCTTAATTTACATAGAAAGAAAATTTGCATAATTCCGTAAAATATTTCGAGAAATTAAGAAAAGTATCGGTGCTTGAGAATGCAGCGACGAAGCGAAAATTCTGTGAGCGCTTCGTCTATTTCGCATGCTAATACGATTCCAGCATCGAGAACCGCCATCGCTGCAAATGCAAAACGCCGTGCCATACGGGGTTTTTGCGTGGATGCAATAAACAATAGATAAGGTATTCGACTGAGGTGAAAGACGAAGTACGATTACGGCAGGTACGTGTCTTGCTTACGAATCAGCTATCGCTGACTCACTGAACTTCTGTCCGATAAGATAAAGCTTATCACGATGGTTGCGGTGCAAGACTAACCGCTTTCTTTGCCTCTACTTCACGTTGTTATTTTCCGCGATCGCAGAAACGTTTCTTAAAACACGTTTCAACCCGAACATCGCTAGTTACTCCGTAGAATCAGCAGTTCTTAATTTATTTCTTCTTGATTGGTACAATCGAACGTGATGGTTTGCCAAGATAAAAGTTGGTTAATTGAAAGTGTGTAATTATTAAAGCATTTTGCTATCGATTAATTGTAGAACTTTTTTTCTAATTTCGTCCGTGATACAATCAATTACGAACAGTGCTTAAGAATACATTTCAAGAAAAAAAATTACGCGATGATCGATATTATTGGAAAAACAACTAATATGATAATAACAATATATTTTCTACAATTTACGATTTTAGAAAATGAGTCATAAGTATGTTTTAAAACTTCGTGAACGTGTTTCAGAATAAAAAGGAAGAATAAATATTCCTCTGAATATTAGGCAGGGTTATTAACGTTACCGGTTTTAAGTAACGTGTTACAGTTACCGTTACTAAAAAGTAATACGTTACTCGTCACTCGTTACTCGTTACTGATTGTAAAAGGAACGCGTTATCGTTACCTAAAAGTAACGAAAAAAACCATTATTTTTTTCATTACTTTTCAAAGAATGATTATACATATTTATATAAATATAGCTACATAAGAATAAATCGTTTTTTTAATTTATAGTTTTGTTTTATTTTATATTTTATTAGCTTTATTTTATTTTTTCTTTTATGAGTTCTTTATTTGGTTTTAATACTTTTGATACATATCAATTTACATTAGAAATAGCAGAATATTTTTTAACTTTAAATTATGATGGATTTATTTCCCTGAATTTTGAATTTTTTTTTAATAACAATTGTTCAAAATGTCCGTCTGTTAGGCGGCGTCAAAGATTCGAAAAATATATATATATAAGTCCACCAATATTAAAAAGTCTTTCTTTTAAAATATATTCATCCTGGATGCATCTTTGACGCACCATGTGAACATAGCACACAAAACTTACGTGAAAAGTGCGGAATAGCGCTGATTGGTTGCTTCAATGACGCATTCTCTATTCCGCAGTCTTTTTCCGCACCATGTGATTTCACCTTAACTCTATATCAACGGAATAACGAGAAAAGTAACGTAAAATTTCGTTACTGAAAATTGTAACTTAGTTACCGTTACTGTTACTCGCTAGGAAAAGTAATTACGTTACTCATTTCGTTACTAAAAAAAAGTAACGAAACCAGTAACTTCGTTACTTTTTTATGTAACGTTAACAATCCTGATATTAAGGTTGCAAATGCTTATTAAAATAATGAACATAAATAGGCATAAATAAATGCGCCGTTTAATAAACGTGAATAGCGCAAAAACAGTGAATTGAATGCATGAGAATGACATAAATTTCATTACCACAATGTAGCACCAAGACAAACTATAATTTACAAAGCTATCATTTTCTCAATGAATCTTTGAAATTGGCACTTTTCGCTCGCATTAAAGACAATTTCGACTTTAAATGTAAAATTTTGTTGGCTAAATTATGAAATGTATCTACATTAGGATAATTACAGAGATAGAATTACTGACAAATATGCATTGAGGTCGCACAAAACGAGATAATAAATAATATCAAAAAGATTTCCAATTAGACAATTGCATAAAACTCGAGGATATATATTCATTATATCTATCTCTCATCTCGTCAATGAAAAAGCTAGAACCTTTTACTAGAATTATATCTGCCTCAAAAAATAATCAAATTATTCATCGCGTGAAAGGATAATATAGAATCAATCAAAATAATAGGAAAATATAAAAATGTGATAAATTAGCTGGTTGTCACAATAAAGTCTTAATAAGAACATTTAATTTATTTAATTAAACTGTTTCTCCTTTCTTAAAAATTTTTTAATTCGAAACAAAACATATAAGAACAAAATATTACACACCTTAAAAATTCTACAATAGAGAAAATAAACAATAGTAAGTTATATTCGAACAATTTTTATGAACGTATCAAAATCATCATTATTATTAGTTATTTTGATATTTACTCATAAAAGAAGTGTTTAATTTTAAGATATAAAAATGTTTTATATCTTGTCTTCGTTTTTTAAACGCTTAAAGATGTTTTAGTTTTAAACTTTTCACAATAAACAAAACACTATGTGTTTGGATTTAAAACACTAAAACATTTAAAATTGAAGTATCTTTTATTATTAAACTTTTGTTTTGCAAAGATGTTTTAAACGGAAATATTTTAAATACTGCACTTTTTACAGTGTTGTTTCAAAAATTCAAATCAATAACTCATAAAGTTTATTTTTGTATGCATGTCGGTTGATAGCAGAATGAAGATAAAACACGTTGTCTCCACAGTATCAGGTTCAAGCCAAAGGAATAGGCTGAAAAGTTTAAAGATTGAATTGCAGACAGATGCATGTGTATATAGTGTAATGTGCGATCATTAGCGCTCGGTTATTAACAGTTTTTCATGAAGAAATCGACATCTAATTTATTTTCGAGGCTCATGTTTGTTAAGACATTATGTAATCGATGACTGAAACAATGTCAGAATGAAATGGGACCCGTAAGGAAGGAATCAGCTAGAACCGTTACTAACTAGAGCCCGGAGCGAGCCTAGTCTGTTAGCCAAAATAAACAGAATGTCACGGATATAAATAAAGCTTTCACTCTCTTCGTTCTTCTTTTCGTTGAGCTGTCGCACTTGACGTTGTGACAGAGGTCCGTTGATCAGTGTGCATCCCATCGGAAATACCGCTAAAATGGTTCCACCCATTGCTACGTCATTGACAAGAATAATTATAGGACAAGATTATGTTCGTCATCCGTTCAATAGTTTTCTCAATTGCGAGGTTAGCAGTAAGATGTTAGCATAAAATAATACGAATTGATAAGTAGAAATGAGTTTCGCTTACATTATCTTGAAAATCTTTGTCTTATAGAATTGTTTTTAAGAAGTTGCATTGATCGAACAGAAAAAAATTCCATTCTAGTGGAAACGTTCGTCTTGTTCATCACTTGTTGACCCAAATTATTTGGAAAAAATGCTATATCTAAAAAATTGACAATATGCTGTATCTTAGAATTTGACTTGATGGAATTTTTTTGGTGGCAGATTCAAATTTAATATCTCAACATACGTTAAAAACAATTGGTTTCTTTCCCTGTACTGAAAATTATTTAAAATGTGTAAACTAATGTTATTAATACGATCCGTATCAAGTCAATTTTAAATGACTTGATCACTTTGCGCAGATCACCCATAATCCACGATATTTTATTTATGTTTGCTATATTTGTTAAATAATAACATGTACTTATCTCATAATGGTTAAAAAAAAATTACAAAAATTATTATTATAAAAGAAAAAGCCTATCCACGTTAGGATATGCCATCCTATGTGTGTGATATTAAAAATTATTTTATAAATATGTTTTTTTTTATTAGCCAAAATATTAAACGGTCTGAAAGTTCAGCATGGGTCATCGGTGACTCATGCGACATGGAACGTGATAAATAATATTTTACAACTATAGTTGCTATTTAATATCATTCTTCCACTGGAAGTTAATAACTTTATAAATTCATGCCGATAAATATCGGAAATTCGTTACAATATTCCAAATATTTCATAATAAAACAATTTAGTTATATAAAAATGTCAATGTGCTGTGTGCTACATTTTCGAGAAAGTAAGTTTTGCATTTTTGCGATTAATCTCGCGCTTATTGTACGCGAGCTTACGAATTGCTTTATTTGAATTCGGCTTATGTCAGTTGCAGTGTTCATGAGATTCACCTAACAACAAGACAACTATAATACTCTGATACCAGAAAACGTTCTCTTCTCGTTTACTATTTTCCCGTTTTACCGGGATTTGCATGTAGCTACAACGGCACTATTCATGTCGGCCGCTACCGCGCACGTCCTACATCCTATATAGAAAAATCCTTTTCCGTATTGCACGTGCGCGTGGTTACGAATAGCCTGATCTCGGTTTCGGTTACACCATGTCATGTCTATTCATTTTTATATATAACGGATGTTATGCACTTGTACCCCAGTTCCGTTCGCTTTGCTGATATCATAAAACGAAATTTTGCTGCTTATCAGTAATTCAGTAAATCGACAATAATTCGGATAAATCAGATAACTCTCTCTCTCTCGCTCTCTCTCTCTCTCTCTCTCTCTCTCTCTCTCTCTCTCTCTCTCATAACTAAGATAACCAGATCTTATAATATAATATATCATATTACGATCTAATACCCATATGTCTTATTCTATAGGGTCATTTTATATTATATTGTATTTTTTACGACCATTTTTTTCTGATAAATATTTTTAAGATTTGTATAAACATTTTAAATTTCATTTAAAACGCGTGAACGTTAATTCCGTTGGCTATTCTTGTGATATGTTGCAATGAATTTTTTAATTCTGTCTTTATATTGTATTTTTAAGCGCTACATCATACTATATACTTTTTTATCATTACACTTTTTAATATGCTTTAATCTCTACATTCATTATATTTATTTTTTTTCCAATATATATTTAATGACAATAATATTAATTCTTTTTATATTTTGTAATTTACAGATTTTCAATGAAAATATGAATGTAGTAGGGATAGAAAGTTTTTTTTTTTTAAATTAAATATAATAAATTTATATTATATTATCTAATCGTAACAATGATAAAAATTATAAATTAGTAATATATATTTCCTACAGTCTCTCTCTCTCTCTCTCCTCAATTTTTCATTTTTATTATTTCGAATTTACAAATCTCTTTCCTCTACTTTTCTCTAAATGATATTGTTATAAATTTTAATTTTGTTAAAAAATATATAATTTTAATAAGAGAATTACATCTGGGAGAAGAAAGAAAGAGTCTATACTTACACATTGAATAAGATTGTTTTTTGCTACAATTTATTCTTTTTTATTCGGGTTATTATTTTATTTGTTGTTATTGCATTTTATTGTATTCAAATGCTTCATTTGCCATGTTATGTATTCTAATACTTTTCTTAGACCCAGTTTCACAACTCACGGTTCTTTTAACCGAGGTTTAATTATCTTTATCATTTAATTATCTTATTCATTATCTCTAATTCTAGAATTGGAAAGAGATGAGAAACAAGTTGAACCTCGGTTAAGCGTTAATCGTGAGTTGTGAAACTGAGCCATATACGTTATTATGAGGAAATATATTTAATTGTATTAAGGAATTTTAGAATTGTTCATAAAATGTAGGTATTCTTTTTAATTATACGACCAATAGGATTTCTTTCCTATGGTCACGTTTTCATCACTCAAGAATTATCTTTGCTAAATCGATTGAAAAAATAAAGCGAGTCGAACTGCGAAGCCGTCACGATTAAATAGTTGACCAATGGAGTAACTTCTGTTTAACGTAACTGCTAGTAAACAGAATCGAGCGTCGGTCCATGTAACGTGGTTACTTGATCCAGGATCTTGTTCGTGCAACTGCGCAAGCTCGACCGTAACAAACAAAGTGTCAGAATCAGGTTTCGGTTAACGCTAAACGCAAGGTGTAAAGCCGCTTGAATCTTGGCGTGATTACAATTTGGCATGTCATTTGCACACAGGCTGCGCTTGAAACTGTGTTGCGCTTCGATGTAAAAAACGACCGCGCGTGAACATCCTTCGTGGGGGGAGGAGTTCTTATGCGGCACAAAATAAAAAAAAAAAAGAGGAAGACAAACGGGATGAGTAAAAAGGGGGAAAAGGAACGTAAAGGGTAAAGCATGGAATGAGAGAGTAAACGATCACACGAGAGAGAAAGACAAGAAACGGAGAAAAAGGGAGAGGAAAGAGAGGAACCGAGCGGTCCAGCCCAGCGCAGCGCAGCACGTGACGGGTGTCGTTAATATTTCATTAGCATTCGTTTTGCGTCGTCCCACCGACGTGGCCGGTTTTATGTACGCTTTACGTTACACCCCCCGTCCAGCCGGTAGTCGAATTTTTATTGCTAACGCGGCGCAGTTATCCGTAAAAAAATCGCGCGTTTTGCCACGTTCGTTGGCTCTCCTGTTGGTTTTCGCAGTACTATCCACTGCGTTTTTCGACGTTCTCGAATTTTTACATGGCCCTTTTTCGATCGATAGAAGAAAACTCAAAGTAAAATCTACTACATGAATATCTAATATTCATGCATCACGAGGGATGATTATCTTTCTCCTATTCTTTCAATCAAATTTTTCACTTTTTGATAAGCTCGTGAATAAGTTTTGATAAGTTGTTGAAAACAGAGATTAAATTATGATTCGTTTAACATTTCATTTTAATTCATAGTACATATATATATTTTATATCTAAAGTGTATATAGCAAATAGAATTTATATTTTGAATTTATAAATTACGCGGACTTTACAGTATAGTGGCAGAGAAGAATTAGTGTCAATTAACCTTCAGATTATAGTTTTATTCTTGTATCTATCTGTAAAACATTATCTACGTATTTAGAATAATATCTGGAGTAATATCTGATATCTTTACATTGACTATGATTTATATATCACGGCATTTACGAACAATATTTTGTCCAAATAAATTTGTTAATGAAAAAAGTCGAGGATTTAAAAAATCAAGAAGATAAAGAGGAGAAGAATATGCCATATATAAAAATTCGCAAATCGATTCTTGGTAATTGTATGTTGTCGGCAAAATATGTTCGCCTCTGCTCATTCTCACAATTCTCTTGGCCTACCCTATCATCCTACCACTTGGTGCTTCATAGCTCGCTTATGTCTTCTTTGACTACACAATTTCGACAAGCCCCTCAATTCAGCCAATTAATTAGTATCTAATGAACGTGCTTTGAGCTGCATTCTCCGCCGAACGAAGAGAGTTAACTTTATCTTCGCGAGCGTTATTGTTGTCTTCTCTTTCGGTTATACCGTCATGCCACGTTGCTCGAAATTCCATCCTTAATCGTGCCAGAACTTCGAAGCGATCGAGCGATCAAACAAGACGCTCGAAAATTATATTTGATGTTAAAAATTTGACTCAAAATTTACCCCTTTCTAAAACTAGACTTCAATACATACGAAAAAAGTTCGGATTTTATTTTTAATGAAAAAGATCGGATTTGCAAAAAATATATTTGACGCGAGATGCTACCACGTCTTTTGATTTCCTACTAAAATTACATGCTTTTGTTGCTGTAGTGTATTATCACGTCTTTTGCCTTAAATCGATCGATAAAATAGGTTGTTATGTACTATCTCAATCTTCGTTGAGTGTATGCAATAAAAGTGCAAATTTTTTTCTCATGAAGTAACAATACTTTGGTTTCCTTAAAAATTAATTCAATGCCATTATCTACAATACGATCTGAGTGCGTCGCAATATTAAAAATTTAATTAGCAATCTTAGCGCGTCTCAAAAAAATAATTAAACTTTTCACTCACCATTCCGATTCTCGCTGTCGGCCGGCTTCATTTGGATCGGATGGCGCATCTGAAAATAAAAGAGACAACGATATAGTTTTGCACTCCCGTACCTTGAAAGCGTCTGGGCATACGTAATAAAAGTCACATTTATTATTGATAAGACTGCCGATATCGTCGGCGTTAGAGTGCGAGTTCGAGTGTAAAGTTCGTTTCGCGCTTTTTGAAAAATGCAACGATGGGAAGCCGTTTCCGCGGTTTGCGGTTTGCTCTCGTTGTAGTTACATAGAGACGAGTGTGAATGCAATTCGCCTGGTCTTATTCTAAGGATTCTTTCCTATTTTGTACACGAGACTGAAAATCGAACGCGATATAACGCCGGAAATCGCTGGATGTTTTATAAAACGTCATATCATCGACACAAACACGTATGTGTGTCAATGTAACACGCTGTTTTCGGCAAGATTGAGAAAGTTATTTTGCAAAAGTAACTAATTATCCTTATAAGTTATTCTGAAAAGTATTACGTTATAGTTACTATAGTTATTTAAAAAGTAACGAGTCATTACCTTTCAGTTTCTTTTCTATTAATTTTTTACATTACTATTTTAAATACAAGAATTTATACATTTTTAACATTCTAAATTATTTTAACACAAATAAGAGATAAGAAAGCCACTTTAGTCTAAGTTATTTTATTTATTGTACTAAATATTAAAATAAAGTAATTCCAAAATATAATTCTTTAATTAAAAAAAAAATATCTTTGATTCATCTTACATAAAATTATCATAAAATACATTCCATTAGTATTTTTTTTCATATTTTTCAATGCTGCATTAGAGATTAAATATTTATCTGTTTTTTAAACAAAACCAATGTTCAATAAATATTAATATAATATTGATATAATTTAATAGTTTAATTGTCAAAGAATTTGATATAAGAATTAAAAAAGTTAGAGAACATATTATGATTTTATATCAAAATCATTAAAATTCTAATATATTGTACTTTCCTGTAATGGCAGATATTACGATAGCAGTGTCCATTACAACGATATATTGAGGTTATCGAAACAGACGATTTTTTGGGGTAAACGATATTTATGAGTGAAATGCATGGAAATCGTGTTTTGAAAAGTAGATTCATCGTATGACCAGTCGCTTGTGTGAATATGGAAATCATTTCAGCATATTCGTTCGAACGTGTGCAATGAGATTTTCTGCGCAATGAATTGATGACTGGCTACGTGCTCGCGACAAATACACTAGATCTTCATAAACAGATAAGAATTGAGAAGCATCAGTGCGTAGTAGTGCGATACGTGTGATTATCTATGATATTATTCGTTATATTAAAATCGATTTATGTCAAATTTAATTGTGCGGATTTTGCTGCGGGATAAAATTCATTACAAGTGAATGTTTCGGCAATTATGCGATTGAAACAGAGTACATACGAGTAAACGATTTTCGAGTAAATGAATGTTATCGTGACAGAACACGTGTGTAGGCTCTCATATATTTTTCTGTGTACGTTTAAAATACTCATATTATTTTAATACTGTCAAAATTTTCGAATAAAAAGTGTGGTCAATTAAATCTTTTTCTTTTTAATTGCGATATGCGAATATAATAGCTGAGTACAATAATTAATAGACCTCAATTATATCATTTATGATGTTTTGTTCTGCAAATATTACTTTTATTGCATCCATAGAATAATTATTGACAATATTTAATTGCTATACGTATTGCTTTACTATAAATATACTACTTAAAAGATTAAAATTTTTTATGTAATTCAACATTCTTTATTATATAAATTTCTGAATATATGTATGTCGTTTAACAGCTGCAATTACCTGTCTTATGAAGACTCATAAAAAATTAGTGAGGTGATTATTCTTGGCAAATAAAAATGCAATAGCTGTATCATAAAGTTAAGCTCTTCCAGCCAAGATGATACATTATTGCGCCATAACAAAATAACTGCATGTAAAAGGAAAGAAAGAGAGAAAAGGATCACGAAAGGGAAACAGAAAAGGATATCTCATTTATAGATATATTGTGATAGAATCTCCGTTTCGAGGAAAATGGCAGCTAGTCTAACATTCCCATTTATTATGATGGTTATTACATGCCAGAAAAATAAGTCATTAATTTTTACGACGTTTGAATTATATCGATCGAGCAATTTATACTTTAACGAGAGCGATGAACAAAGAATTACGATCTCAGCCACTTTCGAAGTCCTTATTTTTAATTTAATTATTGGACTTGTTAAATTTAACGCCGTCACTAAGTTCTAACAACGATGAGAAAGCTCGATGGAAACATTCAAGAGATCCTCGATGTGCCGCCAGTCGTAATGAATGACTCACAGCATTGCGAGAAACGGAACAAGTAAGAGCGTACTCGATCAACACGCCGTTGCTAATCTATTAAAGACGAGCAACCATATATCATAACCATATAATCATAACGTTTTAGAATGACGAAAGATACTATGAATAAAGATAATCGATAAAAAGATATGTTTATTAGAAATATTTGTGAAAAGTTAACATTTGACTGTTTAAACATAACATACATGCGAATTAGTAAATTAGCCTAAAAAAATTAATTATAATAAAATGTTATTTCTCTCTATTTCTTTACAAGCTTTATTTATAATCCTTTTACAATTCTTGATTCTTCATACTCTTTATTTCGTGAACTCTCAATGCACAAACATTTATTGTGAAAGCTTTCACTCTTCTCTGAATTTTTTATTTTAATTTTTATCTAATAATTCAATATATATAAAATGATATTAATATTCATTTGTATGTAGATATTTGTATCGCATTATAAATATTTTACTATATATTCTCGAATTCTCTAGATTTCGTTTCCATTGTACAGACTTTTAGAATGTTTGTAACAAGTTCAAGTCATAAAATTTTTCTCACTCTTTCTGATATTCGCATTTATAAATTCTTAATACTATAAATTTTCAATTTTATGAGCAATTGATTCGTTCTATCTAGTTCTATTTAATTCTACTAAACATTTATATATTCTTTTTCCCTAATTCACAATCTTTATAATAATAAAGATATATTCTACATATATATATCTTTATTATTATAAAGATTGTGAATTATATGAGCCTTTCCATAAATAATCACATTCATAGACAGTCTAATTCCGTAGATAGTCATTTTCATAATTCCTTACATTTGATATAATCCGTTGGGCAATTACGATCGTTTTTAGTAGTGCACGGGTTAAGACTTCCTACAGAGCACCATGTTCGCTGAGAACTCCTGCGCTCATTTGCTATTCATTCCCGAAACTGGGTTGCTCGCAATTGTGCCTCTAGTTCTATCTCGCAGCCGTCTGTGTCGGGAAGGATCACCCCAAGATTCGAATTCGATATCCGTATCGACTAGTGGGATCGATATGCCAAGCCAGGTATAATCGGCCCACCAGCCACGATTGCGATCGAAGATTATGCGCATCGACTAACGACCCATATACCACAACGATGCAATCTGGAGGCACCAGATTCGCTATATAGAGTAGTAAGCTAGTATACCGATACGAAATATAACAGAATACAGTACTGTGCAATACCTTCAATATTTTAAGTATATTTTCTTATTGAAAAAGCTTAAATTTTCAATTTTTGATAGTTGACGTCGGAATGACATTTGATTAAAAAATATACATTAACTTATGAAAGTTGAATATTTTTTCGATAAGTAGTTTTAATGATTTAAGGTAATCTTATTAATTTAATTTCTAAAGAACTATGACACTTTTTAACAATAACTTTTTCATAATTTTCATTGTTGGTTTGAACTGTGGTTTTTGGAATTGTGCATTTTTAAGATGTCCTTTGAATGTTTCACATTAATTAATTGATAATTTCTTAAAATATTTTAAACTCTATAATTAATATTTTCCAAATTTTATAACACTTTATATATACATACACAGAATTTTTTTCTCAAAAGTTCTTTCAAAATATTAATTATTAACGTATATTACAGATCTAATTTTTTATTTTTAGAAAATAACAGCCAGATAACGAATATATTTTGCTTGTGATTTCAAGACGTGTAATAATAACAATAATAATAATAATAATTTTTAATCCACAGTATAGCTAGCGATATAAATTAAATAATCCAACAGATCAAGACTATATTACACGCTCATAAATACAGCACTGAATCGCTCGACTATGTTGCTTGGAGAAATGCCTGCTAGTCGGCCTCTTAAATCAACGAGCGGAACGCTCGTAATACTGAAAACCAGTTGTGTAACTGTTATCTGCAAACCATCTTTGCGAATATTTTAGTCTGATGCTTGTAATGGTCCAAATTCACGAAGCTTATATTTAGAAATAATTAACATTAAAAAAATATAAAATAATAGTGTAGAGATTAATCTGAAGCTGACATAAATCTGAAAATTCGCGAGATGAATTATAAGAATTTAAAAAATAGTTTCTGATATCGTGAAAAATACAGTTTAAAAAGAATTCTGTCCAAGGATAAGACGAAGCATCCCATTCAGGGGTGCGCGCTATCTTGTTGCGAGTGAATTCAGAATATTCTATTTGCGAATCTCCTCGATACTCCGGACGCGAAAGAATTTCTCGTATCGCACTGTGAGAGCCAGCTTGAAATTCATATCTATGCTAAGCGCGTGGCACGTTTGGGTTTAGTATCTTCCGCATCGTACCTTTATATTGCGGCCGATTCGGTAATTTCGTGCATAGCAATCCTGCTTAAAGTCGACGGATGGTTTGATCCGTCGATAAATTTCACCTGCTTGATAGGATTTTTATAGAGACCCCGTGTGCGCGAGCGCGCGTAATTCGAGAAGCGTGAATTTCGGTGAGAAACACCGAGAATATTGGTGAGAAATTTGGGAAAGCGTGGAACGATACCGTAATATCCGGCAAAGAAATTAAATGAAATCCTACGGGTCTAAATGTTCCCCGAAACGTTGATATCCCTGGAATAATAAAATATCTGAACTAGGTGAAGCATAATCGGCTTTCAGTCTTCCGAACGTGCAATCTCCTTCTGAAGGACTGCAATTCTCGATTTTTAATCTAGAGTCTTCCTAAGAAATGAAGTTCAACAGTTTTCGTGTAGAAGAAGGAGCCGCCAGCACGAGTTGGAGTTACACTCCTGAATTTCTCCCAACGTTCCATCCTCATTTAGGAAATGCAAGTTTTCTTTCGTAGAAATTCTTTTTCCACATCATAAGTTAGAGATCAACCTTTTATCTTGCTAAATTTTAATCCAACTATATTAATAGAAACTCTTAAAATACTCACAATGAATTATAATATACATATACTAGATTATACGAGTAGTATATGTATATTATAATTCATAGTACATAATTGTTTTGTATTGTAATGGAGTTTATAAAACTGAATTATCGTATTTAATCAATATCAAATATTTTTTATTGCAAAAATAATATATAAATTGATTTGTTTTAGGTAATATTATTTTACAGAAATGTTTCATTTTTTGATAATAATTGTTTTGAAATATTTACCATATTAAGTTACATGAATTTATTTATAGTTTTTATTATCGTAATATTTTTAATCAAGAACTCTTGCACTTTTATATAAAAAATAATATATTAAAAGTTCTCTGAATAATAAGATCTCATTAATGATGATGAAATTTGTAATTCTTTCCAATTTCTGATTTGTCAATATACTCGATTTTTCGTTCTTTTTGTTTCTTTTCGTTACTATTTTTCTAATAATTCATTTATATATTCATCATTTTTATTATGTTCTACTTCTTTACATATATTGACAACATTTCTTTAAGATATTGAAAAAAAAAGTAGAATTGTTTGGTTTCAACGGTCTGTGTATCTCTTCCGTTTCGAAAGGAAGACAAAGGGAGAAGACTCGATTTAAAGTTATACCTCTGCTTACGTATTCTTGCGTCTCACTCATTTCCAGGATACGCCGAAGCTCCTTTTATCCTTCTTCGCTCAGCCGCGTCCGGACTACGAAAGTAGCAGTTCCGCTTTTCTGCAGGAACGGTGCCGTGCGTCGCGACACTTGCTGACTCTAGCTTCGTGACTTTTAATCTCGACCCCATTGTGAGGTCGGCGAAGGGTAATTTTTGTAATCTTGGTGTAAGGATGGGGGATAGTGTGACGACTGGATTTAAAGTTGCGCCATCCTCTCTTATCCGTGGCGTCACGTTTAAAAAAAAAACCTCTTCCCCTGATCTACTAGTCCTTTCCTTTCCTTTAGTCTCTCTTGTCTTCACTTTGAGTCACGTAAATTCTACCATCATCTTGACTCCAATCTCCTTCCTATGCTTTAATCGTCGACAAAATTACAAAAAAGTGGCAGTCCGTACTTTCGCCACTTGCTGACTCCGACTTTTGCGACTTTTAATCTTCACCGCTTGCTTGTTCATATCAGCTTGGTAATACTTTTCATGATATTTATGTAAGGATTCATATTTGTTGAGCTGTTTGAGATAATTAAATGTTTTGTATGGATATAAAATTTTAAACAGGAATAGTTGTGCTTAAAAAATATAGAATAAGTATCGGTATTTATAAAAATAAATATTTTCTGTTAGTTGATATATTTTTCCAAAAGCTTTTATCATTTTACATTTTTGATCGAAATTAATAAACTAAAAATGTTATATTATTTTCTAAAATTATTCATTCTGTTTTCATAAAAATTGTTGCTTTGCAGGAATATTTTATTGAATCTGGAGTATACGATGCACACAAGTGCGGTTTCATATATTTTATATTTATACAGTTTCAACTGTATCCTGTACACAATAGTCGAGTTTTATTTCAGCAATATACAATAATAAATTGTGTATTATCTATTACTTGCGAAAATTTTATATAAGCATATCAGCACTTTTTATTTACAAAATTTAGTTTCTTGTAAAAATTTAAAAATATTTATCTATGCTCTAATTGTATATTCGATATGGTGGTCAAGAAATTTTGCAAACAACATTGCAATTGAAAGTTCAAAAGAATATATACAATATTTTTTTTTCATTTACAATTTTCTATGTAAAAAGTCATGCATATTCACTGCATATTTTTAGAAAGTTCAATTCTATCAGAATGAAATATTTTATTTGTTTGATATTTTTATTTTGAATGCATGTTTGTTGAGTTTCACGACTTTAGATATTTGCACATAGATAGCACACGCATTCATACTATCAGGAATATGAAAACACAAAGAAATATTTATATCCCATACTGTGAACTTTTTTATCTAACGCACGGAAAAACTCTCATATACATGCTGCAAAATACAAAATTGTCAACTTTGAATACTATCGGCAATGGCGATAGTACTCTCGATCAAGAAAAATTTGCTTTTGTTCATCCCTGCCCGCATATTTCCCACCAGATCTCTCGACTGTGCGGTATAAATTCAATATCCACACGGTAAAAGCCGATCGACCAGGGTGCGCTTTGACATTCGAGGGGTCGCCGAAAGTGACAAGGGCGTGTAGGCGGGGTGGCTGGGATGCGCGGCGTAGGTAGCGGGTATTAAAATCGACGTATTCGACTCAAGGGCTCGGCCGTCGTATCGCCAGTTATAAATTCGTTTCACGTACCGCCACGTCGGGCATAAGAGTGGCTGGCCGGAGGGATGCTTTTTTTCCCGATGGTTGACGAACGCGCGCACAGCGAAGAGAGTCTCGTGAAAAATCTGCATGGATTTTAGCGACGACGCGACGCGCGAGCCGACGCGACGCGGCGGGGAGAAAAAAAATGCGGCCGCCACGTGCATCCGCGCGAACCGACGCTTGGCGAGAAGGGTGGGCGCCGCGACACGGCGAAACCGATGTTCTCAATGAAGGGAAACATGAAATACGAGAGCGCCGATGGCGCGGCAACCTGGAGTGAGAAAGGATCAATTTCTGGTCGATTTTGCGCGACGGGAGCAAACATGCTCATCAAATTTATAGCCACGCGCGTTTGGTAATTCTGTCTCTCAAGATCAGTTTCATCAATGTCATTTATCATCAATCGAATTTCGCTTAATTCTCTGTATTCCTGTGTAGTTCAATTTTGACAAAGAGATTTTATACAAAAAATTGATCAAGTTAATTTCAAAATTAACCAAGATTAATAAGTAAAACAATAATTACAACAATTGTTATAATAGAGAGTTTTTGCAATACCGTTTATCCAGATACGGTGAACGCTAAGGTCAGGTTATCTTCTTCTTAACTATTTAAGAAAAGGAATAGCGTTCACCGTATCTGGATTCACGTTATTGCAAAAACTTCCTAATAATATACGGAAAGAACAGTTTTGCTGAAGTATCTAAAAATTTAATTAAATACAGATTTAATTTTATTGGATAATCAAAATAATTATATAGAAGGCTCACGCTGGTTGCAAGAATGTTAAAACTTTTCACAGCATTTCTCATCATGTTTGAGTTTTCTGCATAATTATTTTATTGGTCCAACAAAATTATTTTTAGATCTGTATCTACTTAAATTTTTATGTACTTAACAAAATTATTTTTTCTGTGTAATCATTTTATGATAATTATTATATTATGACCGACTTATTGAGTCTTGCAAATTTGTCTTGTAAATTGTTTTGTAAAAAAAATCGAATTGATATTTTACTGCAATTATTAAAGAGAAATAAGATAAATGATAAGTACGAGGGAACATAACTGAAGATCCTCGAGAGAATAAAGAAAAATTAATTTAATTCCACATTTCATCAAATGTATGAACGATAACTTTGTAAATGTTTCATAACTATTAACAAAATTGTGATTAGCCTTACAGTTATTTCACCGACATTAAAATTTATCTGCTATCATTGTACTGATAATAATAAAACAAAGAATGAAACAGAAAAAGTTGTCTATGTAAAACAGACATAATCATTAAATGTATGAACATGTTTGGTAATACAATCGCTTAAAACTCAATTATGATAACATTAGCTCAAGTATTTCATGAATAGTGAAAATTGATTCTATACTGTAGGTTGGAATGCTGCATGTGGCGGAACATTAATATTTTTTATTAACAAGTAGATACTATTTTTGAACCAAAGATGTGCGGGTCGACAGGAACAAAACCAACGTTCTCAATGAAGGGAGGAATGAAATACGAGAGGGCCAATGGCGTGACATACTGGAATAAAAAAGAATGAAATGTTGGTAGATGTTATGATAGGAGCAAACGTGCCTATCAAATGTATGAATAATGGTTGTTTGGTAATGTAACTTGCCGAGGAGATGTAGATAAACATCAATATAGATTATAGATCATCAATTCAGGCATTTGCAAAAAGTGGTCTTTTAACCCTTTGCAACATCACGCACGTTATATATAGCCCAAAATAAATTTCCTGTTGTAACAAATAACAAAAACGATTTTCAGCCAAAATACACAATAAATCATACGCAGCACGTTTATTGGAAAACATAAATATATGCATTTATAAAACAGAGATTTATTTAAACATTTGTCAGACTTTATTTATAAACAGTTATTTAAATACCTATTGAATAATCAATCAAATTGTCTGATTAAATATTACCATTAACTAGATTATAAGCATAAAGATTAAAATTTAATTGCTAACTGATCAATGATATTAATTAATAAATATATTGATATTTACAAAAAAGGAATATCATTTGGGTGCTGCCTAAAAAGTCATCGTATTATTTTAATAATTCTCGAGAACCAAATTCTTATTTCCGTTACATTAATAATTATTAGTTACGAAATCGTTTTGAAGCTACGAAAATGCTTCTTAGGTGATTTTGAAGACCGATGCACTATTTACGAGCGATCAAGTGCACCAATACATATACGGGAAACGATATATTATCACATTTTGTGTGCCGCCATCGCTCAGACGTATTTCAGCGCCAGTCGCAGAGAATGCATAAATTTTTATCGCAACACGACGGCGGCGTCATCGTTATCACAACCGGAGACCCCGGACCGAACACCGACGGTTTCCGGCGCAAGTTGTAAACGACGCGTCGTCATTCAATTTCCGCTACGCGGTTTTCTTCGGGGAGGGAAGCCTCTTTCAACATTTGGCGTGACCGTGAGTTTTTGAGAGTTTTCACGACTTATCTTGGTATACGATCTCGTCTTCATTTCCGTCGCGCGTGTCGCCGGCTTTCGTCGAGTCGTCAGTCCGGAAAGCTGGGGATGTCTGACATCTTTTCATGAAAAATTAGCGAATGCACCCGTTTTGTCGAGTAGTTCGTAAATTCGGATGGATCGATCCGGTACACATTTGGTTTTTGCGACTTTACTCTTTCTCTCTCGTATTGAATGAACGGAAATTAAATACCTGCGGATGATATATTCGAAAATAAATCCGCTTACTTCAGACTTGGCAGAACGAATTTAAATCCACTTATATGTCTAAAATAAAGTGCGATGTAATAAATGTAATAGAACTATTGATTAAAGTTCAAATATAGGAGTTATATATACAATTTATTTTCTTCTAAAACGTATGACTAAAAAGAAAACAGCTTGAATATCGACATTCTTGAAATAGAATTCATTTCGAGAACAATTTTATTTTTACTTACTTTAAAAGTTTTTCTACGCAGTTTCGCATAGCAAGTTATCTACAAAATTGATACAAACTCCAGTCACAAATCTTTGAACAAAGCTCTATTCTGACGTACGTCGCGTAAATCTTGGTGCCCATAGCTAGTCAAAGGGAAGTGTTCCAGAAAATTGTAGGTATAATAAAAGCTTTATGTCTTCCGTGAGAGAAATAAAAAATTATGGTCTCTACTCTTCATAGAAAATGTAGAGAATAGTTACGAGCCATAATTTAACACGAAATGAGTGACGCGTGCAATCGAATCCGTTGCAGCGGATTTTCCAGATTTCTTATTGGTTTTGCTGCACGTGCGCGAAAAACTTTTTAACAACTCTTACGTTTACATTGGCTGGCCTATTCACGTGTAGTACGTGAATAATTTTATTATTTGAAATTATTCTTTTTAATAGCAATTGTTAAACGTTCGTGAAAATCTGACATTAAAAAGGATTAAAATTTTTATTTTAAAATGTACTTTTATATTCGTGATAAAAAAAGAAACTCACACTTTGGAACTACAGTATATCGAGTTAAACAAAATTATAATCAATTTTTGTATAGTTAATTTTGTAAGTGTATCTCCATTATATATATATTTCGCACTATTGGGTTACAATAAAATTGAAATGAACATAAGAAATCTTAATGATTTGTATAAAATGTTTAGGAGTAGAGAATATTGTAAGTATTAAAAGATTGATTTTTTTGCTAAAGATCATTCATAAAATAAAATTTAACACACTTTTGACACAATTATGTTGACCGATATTTCAGATATATCGTGATATTTTGCCGCAACTGCTGAATCGATGGAAATAAATAATTAAAAATTGATTCTTTTTCTCCGCATTTCGGCAGCTAATCTTCCTACGCGCGATTATAATTATGAACTTACAATGTAATTTAACGTTCAACGATTGCCGCGCGTTGCAGTCGATTGGCTGAATTTTCCAGAATACCAATAGGGCATTAAAAGTGATTAAATTACTTGGCAAGCCAGCATTCGGTAAACCAGGCGGTGATTGATGCGCGTGGGTGTGTGCGCGCGTTGCGCACGAGCGACGCGTAATCATTTATGCCTGACTGACGTCTGTTTACTTGTTACAGATTTACTCCAGTATTGTACGATCGTCCGGTTTTCGTCAACGATTTAGACATGACCATTCGGTGCGAAGGGACGTATCGGCGAGAACGTTTAAACAAGAAATGACTCTCCTCTTTCTCTTCGATATGTGAGTTTGTGTACACATGAGTCATTTCGAGATTGTACACGTGTGCATTACCACGATCTTCTTGCTTGATCAGTTATTTCGTAAATGAATGATTTTAGATATAATGTTAACTCTTACAATACAAAGTACAATTTGGTGCCTCAACTGTTCAAACATGGGTCACTAGAATCCGTCCATTTTTTTTACTTGGTCAGAATGGTTCAAAAAATCTCTAAAAATTCACCAACATACTTTCAACTTTCTAGAATAAATATTGAAACTTTATTTTGGAAAATAATAAAATGTAGTATAATTTATAATTACCGAAAGATTCAAAGAAACTTGCACGAACAAGAATCGCTCGATCAGTAGTGACCCGACTTGTACGGATTAAATAACAGTTAAACAAAATGACACTTATCGACAAAAAAATTTTGAGGAATTTCAACTTAAGTTTTCTCAAAGCCTGACGTGGTAAAACGATTTTCATTTACTGATTTGGATTCACAGCACGTTAAAAATTGTAAGAAACATCTATTCTAATTAGAGTTACTTGACCAAAAGTTCTTTATCAATCATTGTAATTAATGAATAACGAATACGAATCTCTAAAATTTCGAAAGATATACATGCCATATCGAATTCGATCTAACTCACTTATAAGGCACATTAAAGAAAGTTCCAATTATTGCATTTGTTAGTTGTTTAAAATGTTTGCTCGTGTTATCAGTTAGTAAGTATGTCAATTTTATATAATGTTTTTCTTTTTCTTTATCGCTAGTATTTTGATTTTTACTTCTTTTTTCTCTTCTTTTTTTGTAAGTGCGAACGTATGTATTGCGGGTATCGTATGCGCTCCGTTTGTACATCACTTCTCGTGACTCTTATATTAAAACTCAAGAAGTTCACGACTCGCAATCTTTCACTTGCAGAATACAATTGCAATTGATTACCTTCGCGATGACTTTCGTAGGAGCTCGTTTCGCGCTCGCGCTATCAATTTCCATTCCGCGATTCTATCCAGCATGGGCGGGCGTTTCCGTCAGCGTGCTGCATTTCTCAGGGAAATGGGAATCGATTTGAAGAACGCTGCTGCGAAACTGCAGTTGGCAACACGCCCTCTGCCTGTATGTCCCCGAGCACCATCGGGTCATCCCTCTGGTGTCCCATTCCGGCGGATCAACCCCTCGCGCCTTTCTTTCGTCATCCCGATCTCCTAAACGTGCGCTTTTTCACTGTCCACAAAATATCTTTACGGCGGCATGTGCGATGTGTCGTTGCCTTCTTTATCTTCCTTTTTCTGTTTACCGCGATCGGAGTATTTCGATTGTTCGATGAGCAACGATTCGTAAAGCGATAGACTCGCAAACAAAATAAAGAAAATTATCATAATGCATTCGCGTATATTAAGCGATATTAGATTTTATAGCATATTACCGTAAATCTAATAATCCCCATCATTTTTGGTATATACATAATCGATACATGCAGCTCCATGGAGAATAAACCAGGTTAGATACATACATAGATACAAACAGTAAAGTCAAATAACGATGACAGCAAATAAACATGACTTATACAATGTTGCTGTTTAAAAAATGGTAACCGGAATATTTAGTTTGGAAATATTTCTTTCGGCGGATATGTTTTGTTGAAAATTTTTATCGGATAAACATTGTTGACTGAACATTTTATCAAGCAGGCGTTTTATTCAATATTTATTCAATTTTACATCCTTCTTTCCCTTCGATTTGACACGCACGATATCGCATACATTATATACATCACGTTACGTGTAATACAGTACATGATCCACAAGATATTACAGAGACTGTAATATCATAACTTATCGTACACTGAGAGAAAAATGTTTGGTATTTGTGACTATACTGCAAAAATAATTATGTAGATATAATTAAAATAATAAAATAATTATGGTAAAATAATTATAGTTCAAAGTTCCATTTTATAGTTATTTCTATTGTAATGTTAGTAATAATAAATATATATATATATAAAATTTTAAAAATATGTATATAGTTAGCAACGAAATAACTATAAATTATAATTAAATTATAGTAATTGCAACCATTTTTTCTTTCAATATAAGGAAATTTATATTCCTATTTTCTCTTAATTCTCTTATAGCGATGTCTCGGCGTTGATACTTTATCAAGAAGCATATTACGGTTAAACAAGTTAATATAATAAAGAAGACTATACGGATATATGCAAAACAAACAGGATGTCTTGCATTCATGTCGAGATCGAAAAGTTATGAAAGATCGAGCGATTTTCACGGAAAAGAAAAAGGATCGATTGCCTGCAGGCTCAAGGAAAAATACTCAATAAAGCCGACGTTGTTGTATCACGCGTACTCGATGCTGCCCAAGAACGATATATCCGGAAATTGAAAGTTTCCTGCTGGAGAGACAGTGGGAAGTGCTGGTTCGCGAGCGACTGCCAGGTAGGAAGAAAGATTTGTCTCACCGTGTCACGGGAGATCACTGTTTCTTTATTTCGTCGCCACTGCGAGTGGGATAGGTCTTCGTGGTCGGCGGGAATATTCGATGACTCGGGGATAATACACCGCGTTATAATATCTCCCGGGAATTGGATTGAGGTCACAACGAGGTAGATGGGAACGTACAGCGCATACATACATACACACATAAATGTTACACAATTGTATGCGCTTGTCGGGAGACAAATCGGTTATTCGTGGATCGTCGTATGACTAATTGTTTCGGAATCAGATTTTTGCGGGAATTGTGCTCGCGGGTACTCCCACTCTTTTCGTCGAATAAGCGCGGAAGTAATCCCCCTCCTGAAACGATTTCATCCCCCGTATATTTCCATTTGCATCCGACTTAAGCGTTTCATTTGTCATCGTGGAATTGTAGTATACTTCCATACGGACGTTCTATGTTTTCGATTTGCTGCAGCTTACACGGATTTCATGGTCATTAGAGATTTTCACGAAACTCAACTTGAGACAGCAGATATAAGTGTCCGGTTATGATTAATTCATCTGTTAAATTCATTGATAATGTAGAATTAATGAATGCCATATCTGAAACAGCAATTCTGTGGAAGTTAGTGGAACTGTAGTGGAATTGTGAAGAAAATTATTTTGCTATTTTCTTTTAAATTTGAATTTTGAACATTTTGATAATTAAACTTTAATTTAAATGCCAGAGTTGATGCCGAAATCAATTAAAAGTTAAGTAAATATTTTACTGTTTTTACATATCTAAAGCTTCACCAGCGTTCTTTCATTTTAACATTAAATAATTCTACAATTAAGTCTCTATTCTTGTGTGAGTGTATACACATACAAATGCTGCATATGCATGCAAACACACAAGTAAAATTGATGGAAACTTTATTAAAGAACAAAGTCTAGAATTAATTTTATATGTTAAGTCTAGAATAATTTTTTGTATGTTTGAGTCTGGAACTATTTTATGTAATTTTTGTTCGCACACGAAACATAATTGCAAATTATCGAGGCAAAATCAACCACGGGAACACTTGTTTTACTGCGGATATATAATTAAATTAACGTGTTTCTATCTGTATCGTGTTGTTACACGTGCGTAACATGAACGCTATAGGAAAGTTGCTGACCTAGTTGCGAACTAAGAGATCGATCGAGGAGGAAGAACAGAGTGTCTTCTATGAAATTACATTCAATTCTAACAAAGGAAGCGGAGTGCTGTTGCTGCTATTTCCGAGGAAAATAAAAACGCGCAGTAAAAACAACAATTGTCGGTAAAGTGCTCTTCATTCGTCAACGGACCAATAACGAAATAGAATTATCAATTGTTGTTGTAGCAATTATAGATCGCTATAATGTCATAAATTACTAATGCAATTATTTGAAGCATTCAATAATATTCAGTAATCGTACCGAATTATTCCTATAATTGGCTCAAATAATTGTTGAGTTCCATAATTGGACTGGGATTTGAGTTCACATATAGATAACAATTTCGATTCTAATCCATAAAAAAATATATTCCAAATTTTAAACTTATTCACCACTAAAGAACAATTTTTTTGGGAGGTAATTAGATCTTGATTTGCAACTTGTCTTTTGTATTATTTTTGTGGTTTCAGAAGATTAATTTTAGTAGAAGATTTATGAAGAGATATATTTCTCCAATTCTTTTTCCTTAAAGTACCTCTGGTTTATCCGCGTTTCCAGTTCATTCTCATACGCAGAGACACGTGTGTACCTCTCCTTCCTTTCTCTTATACAATCTTCTTTTTTCCAATTTCTTTCCAGCAAATTTATCCGGTACTTGCTGTCTTTGTGTCACTCAGTCCAAGATTACACGACGTAAAGCCTAGCGGGAGTGCAGGTTCTCTCCTTTCTATTTGTGCGAAGAAATCTCGCGGTCCAGCTTGGCATGGAGACGCGATGCGACAGAACGGACGTTCATCTCGTGCCAGGCACAACAAATCTTTCACAATGAAAAATTATCTCGAGGAAACGGGGCGAAATTTTTGTTCCTTACGATTTATCAATGGTGATATCGAAATGGACAATTGGACAGATAAAAATGTCAACTTTCGGCATTGATATCGAGTGGCTTGAATTAATGCTAATGTAGAACTATTTTTCAAATTACTAAAAATATCCTCGCGCATTATAATGGATCGTTTTTTACATATTTCGATTTCTTGGTCATAATATTTTGATATTAAAAAATTACCAAACAAAATATTAATAGATGTCTACCTACTTAGATAGATATCTAAATATCTAGAAAAAAAATGTATAAAAATTGAAAGTAAAAGTAAGTTGGAGGTAAAAGAAGTAAGTGATTTTTGCCTTTATACTGACAAATAATAAATAATTTCCAACAATAAATAATTTCGTCTATCTTTGAGTAGAAATAAACCAATAGGTATAATTATATTATTTGAATGATTTAATTGTAATAAGAATTACAAATTCAAATGAAGAAAAATGTGAAAAAGAATGAAAAAAGAATTTTTTTACTCCCTTGAATCCGTAATTTTTATTATGGATCACTCAAATAATAATTACATCGATTTATTATAATCAAAAAGATAAACGAAATCATTTATTAAAATATTTATCAATAGAAAGCACATCAATAGAGAGCACTTTTTTATCTTTATTTTCAAACTTTATATCTTTTCTCCAGATATCTTATTTACTGCCGTCTAGATTATCAGACAGAGCAACACTTAAATACGAGTTACAATAAAAATTTGATTATGATCCTAGTTACAAGGATTTAGAACAGTTAAGCACGTAGAAGTCACTTTATACTTAATAGATACTGAAAATTAAAATTAAATTGGACAGAAAATATTTGACTTGTACTTTCATTTATTATGACATAGTTTATCGGATGAAATTATTAGAGGAGAAGGTGGTATTATGGTACTCCAGTTACATTTTACACAATAACGTTGTTAATCAATATTTAAGTTTAAAAGTTGATAATTATATTCGTTAAGATTGTTGAATCGATTCTGGATTCAAAGTTACGAAATATTTATTACTTAGGATACTATTAATAAAAATGTGGCGAGACATTGCATAATGACTCGAAGAAAAAAATAGGTGATAATGTGGCCTTCCATAAAAAAAAGCCTTAAAATATTGGTTTTGTTTAGAAAACAGTATTAATTTGGTTATAAAATTAACAAAACAGTAAAACATTTTAAAATGTATGCAAATCAATGTATATAGTATACAGTCACATAACTTCTACATATAAGCTGCTCAGTACTAAAAATCTCAGTACTAAGAATAGTACACGTAATATAAACTATAGATTTAAATAGCAAATAACATACTCAAAAATACATATATTCGTGTGATAATATGCTCAAGTTTAAGAAAAATGAAGAGAAATAGGTGTAATTAAATGCTAAAGTGTACCTCAGAAACGTTTCGAAATACTTGAAAGTAAAAATGCGTTATAATGAGTGCTGGTTATTGAGTATTGGTAATATTGGTGTCATGGTGTAACGGTGAGCTACTGAACTAATAATTCCATAAAAAATAAAGTAATCATTAGGATTCGCTATATAATAGTGGAAATATTAAGGGAGGCCACAATATATACACTGGCCATAATACCATCTTCTCCTCTATAAATACATTTAAATCATAATAAAAAATAAAAAACTGATACTAATTCTGTTTCCTTTTTTTTATATTAATTAACAATATTAATCTTTAACCTATTGTGATGATAAAAAAAATCAAACATTTATACACTAAATTTAAGACATCTATTCCAAAATAAACCGAATTAAAATATTCAAATAAAAAAGTTATTTTATAAGACAACGCGAGTTCTTATTACGGTATAATCATATTTTATGTATTCATCTATAAAATATTTAAATTAAAGCAAAATTTTTTTTTCTCGAAATATATCAATATTGCCAATGTTTAATAATAAAAATTCAATTTTAAAAAAGTAAGAAAATAAATCCTTATACATATATTCAAACAAAAGATACTTCGATGATGTTTTCAATAAACCAATTTGCGTGTTATTGTAAAATTGTATCAGAGAAATTCCATTAAAAATAACAGAACATAGAGAAATCAGTATGAAATTACAACTGCAGTTATAACAGCGTGCAAAATAAATATTGCCATATAGTGCACCTTTGAGAATATTATCACCATTTCCTAAATTTGAATTAAAGCGAAATAATACATAAGCAGAAGTTGTCTTGGAAAAAGTATTTAAATCTAAAAAAATTACTTAAAATTATCTCAACCAGAATATTCTTATATTTTGTTTTGAGGGAATGTTTCCATTATTTTCATTCATCTCTTTTCAATTCGCACGGGTGTAACGAGCAATCAACAAACTTCCCTACGAGCGCCGGCTTTGTACAAATCGATACTGCGAAACGTTAATCTCCAAAAAGCGAGCACGTCAATACCACGCATTTAACGACTCCACTGATAACAGTTACGGCACCTGCGAGCGTTATCGCCGTGCCGGTCCAGTAAAAATCTCCCGTTCAATTCGCTCGCGGCCTCGCCAAGTCCGAGTAGACGTAATCAAACTGTCGCTTCGCGAGTTTCCTTTCTCTGTCTCTCTTTTTGTCTCATTGATTTCGCATCAAATGTGCCATTCGCACGTGGTCATGTCACGCGATACGTCATACCAAGGTTGACGATCGCATATTTCGAAAAATCGGTCGGCCCAGCATGCCGCGACATCGACATCGACATCAACGCCGCCGCCACGCCGCCGCGCCGCCACGGCCGTTGCTATCGTGGATGCTAAAGCCACCATCCGCAGTGAGGCAAAAGTCATTTTGGCCGGTAATTAGTTGCCCGAGCCGCGACAAATTGAAAAAGTTGCTGAGAAATGGGACGCAATTTAGCCCGCGGCCGCACGCGCGCGGCCGCGCGACGTTTTCGTGACGATAATCGAGCCCGCTGTTGCTGTCCGCATAGCACCGCGACGCAAATCGAATTCTTCTGCGTTTCTTTTTTCGTTGCTTTCTGCATTTTGTTTATTTTTTTTCTCTCGTTAGACCGCCTACCGACCAACTCGCGAAAGTTCACGCTACGTCTTGCAATCCCGCCAGAATGCCGGGCAACTCGTTGCCACTTTCCATGATAAATACTGACAATCAACTTTTAAACGTATAATTTTTCCTGTTTCGGCAGTGCAAGCATTGAGTGCCGTGCAAATTATTTGATGGAATGGAAATTATCGAAAAATAAATTGCTCGTGATATATATACCTATATTTAATTCTTAATGCATTGAAAACTCAAGCATTATTTTTTCCTACATTTTTGTTATTCCTTGCTTGTAAAAAATTTTAGTATTCTGTACTTTAAATAAAATAAATGCATGTTTTCAAGTAAAAAAAGGTAATTCATACGGTAATTTGCGAATACAATACTCATATTGATATTAATTAATTAATTAGCGTTAATTAAATGCCTCGCAGAAATGATTGAACAATTATCTATCATATCCATTCTAATACCTTTTCTATTATTTATTTTAAAATTATTTTGCGATATCAAAAAATATCTAAAGATTATATTTGTTGATTATATTATATTCAGTGTTTAATCATATAAAAAATACGCTTTATTTGAATAAAGTATTTATGTTTTTTTTTTTATATGGTTTGAGTATGTGCTGTATTATGTGTGAGTTACATGTTCAAAATAATTAATTTCATAAGAAAGCAAATTTATTATAATTCATACAAGTTTTTAATTTAGATATGTGTGACTATATCTACAAATAATTATATATAAAATATGATTATTTTGTATAATGATAATATCAGAAATGTGTTCGAGCTGAATACCTTGAATAATGGACTAATTTCTTTCTTAAGCTTATATATTTTCGAGTTTGTAGTCTCTATGATACTATGCACTAAATAGTTAATAAATAATTTTGTCCTAATACATCTCAAATTCTGAAAATCACACAGACGTTTCTTTTTTCCTCATTCGACTCGGTGTTGAGCGAGAATTTCGTGATGAGCTCAAATGCACAGTCTAGCAAAAAATCGAAACGATCCCAGGAACAGCGCGATTGTCGTTGGCATGGGCGTTTTCGCCGATCGGCATTTTCTTTTTTCTTCACATCCATCCGTCGATCGTCGTTTCGCGCTTCTCTTCCACTTGCTGCCCTTTCTCCTCTTCATCCGCGACCATTATCTCGGACCGATAATGACGTCCATTATTTTTTGTTACTGCAGCGTGCACAGGGTAATGGCAGGTCGAGGGTTGGAGTATAGAGGGTGTTCGTTAGCGCCTCGGAGAATCATACGATGTCGTTATGCGATTACGACATTCGCCTCTGCGAAGTGGAAGCACTTCCGGTTCTTTGCGCCCGCACCAGACGGTCGATGACTCCGTTTTTCTGAGCCAACAATTGCGTTCGGCGTCGCAGAAAGACTGTGATCGAAAGAAATAAGAGAAAAGACACGAGATAAACCGTTTAATTGGCGACAAATTATACACGCTCGGCCCGTCATCTTTTTCTCCAAGGCGCGAATGCCACGGAAAGGTATAAAAAGCTGGAATGAAGAAGTTAATTATTCAGTTTACGACTTTTTTACATTTACGCATCTCATGTATCTTCATTCTGATGCTTAGTACGTTTTATGATTCAATTTTCCTCCTTTGGATTACTGAACAATGAGATCAAGTCATTATTGCCACATTTCTGAATTTGTGATGCATATAAAATTTCTGATTTTGTTTATTAATTAATTAAACTTGTGCAGAATGCTGTATGGTATAATATCACGTATGTACGACAACAAAGAGTAATCATTTTCAACAATTTCATTAATTCATGCTTTTAGATTATCAAATTTTCTTTCAGTTGTAAATTTTGCAATCGTGACAATTAACAATATAATTCATTTCCTTAGTGATGGAAATTTACAATTCATTAAATTTTTGATTTTCAATATGAAATCTTTTTTAATAGCAATATTTTTTTAAGCATCAACTCAAAATTTAATTTATAGTAGAGTTAAGTATTTACAATGCACATTTCTTTATTAGTGAATGTCTAATAGCAGATGTCAGTCGATAGTGGAAATCGATTTCTTGGCACAGAAATACATGATGGGTACAACGATTGAGAAACCGACTGACTAAAACCATTAGTATTATTTAAGGTGGAAATATGGGTCAAGCCTTCTTTCATTCGCATGTTATCGCCTTTCTTACTCCTTTGCTTCATCTTTGAAGCATCAAACAAAAATGACATAGAAACGGTCAGTGTCCCCGTTATTTTACAAACATAGTTGATTTATTTTTGGTTACCTGCTGGGCACTCGCTAATACTTGAGTCTGTTCTGTTTGTAGATTTGTACCATAGTCATAAAGTTATATTATTTCAATTGAAATATATTGATTGTATACAGTGAACGTCCTCCGATTTAATAGCCCCGGCAGTCGTGCTTCATTAAATCGCATATCCGATGAAATCCATGTGTCAATAAATCAAAAATTGACGATTAAATTGCCACTGTTTATTAACTAAAATTGGATGATAATTTATGCTTAATATATACGTAAAACATATTTTTCGTAATTTGAAGTTTGTACTTATAACTTTGAACTGCAGAAAATGTAGCGGTCAATTTTTATGTTACTTAAATATCGTAGTTTATCTAGTACAATTTATAATGCTAATTAAAAATTAGCAATTTAAAAGTTATTATACATATACAATAAAATAATTTGTTAGTAAATAAAATTTTCTATAAGTCAACATTTCAAATATTATGTAAATACGTAAAAAATGAGAGAAAGAGGGAGGGAGAGAGAGAGAGAGAGAGAGAGAGAGAGAGAGAGAGAGAGAGAGAGAGTTATATGAATAGAGGAATAATAAAACTTTATTTTGTAATACATTTTCATGGTTGATAATATAATAGTTAATTCCTTTATTTTTCAAAACTGTTTCATTGTGCATTGAAAAAAGTCTGGTAATAGCTATCAAATGTATTTTATTTAACGTATTGATGCAATATTTAGTAAATATTACTAAACATAATAATAGTAATCATTCAATAATCATTAAAAAAGTATGATGATATTTAGAAAAGCAAAATTAACGTTTATTGTTGATTTTGGTTACATTAACCCTAATATCTGATTAAAATTGTTTTACTAAAAATTAGTAACTGTTACCTAGGCTTAATTGTTATTAGCAGACTTTTTTTCAGTGTAACGATAAGTGATAAAATTACTTTGAACTGCTTCTAACCGCACATGATAAAATAAAATCTGAATAAAAGTTTTGTGGATAACCAGGTGACTATCCAATCATATCTTTTTTCATTTTTTTTGTCGCTTGATTTAGTAGATTAATGTAAGATTGTCCAATTTAATTCCTCGTTTCCGTGAAATAATATACAGTACAGGATATCGATATTCGAAGATTGCCTCACCAAATGTGGCAGGTGTCGTGAAATAAGCGGAGTCACCGCAATGCTCGCGCAAAGGCTGCATCGATTACCGTTATTTTATGGAAAGTGTCACGGCGTGACTCATCGCGTTATCGCGACAATACAGCTGTGCACGCATCATGCATATATCTGCATATGTGCGATCGAGCGAATGGACTGTATTATTAACGTGAATTATCGAGTGTGTCATAGCGGTTTATCGAATTTCCCCTCTTGCTTCCTCTTTGTCCTTCTCTCAGTCGGCTCTTTCAAACCCAACATATAGTCGGTGCATTTCGAATTTTACTAGACACACAGTAGACATTCCATCGATATTGATCGTTAATGTCCGGCCAACTGACTTCAGGGTTATCTTGAATATTTTAGAACCCTCCACGGATACGAGACTGGTCGGCGTCGAATAAGGAAGGAAGGCTACTTTCGTTTCCGCCACTGACTTGGATGTCTTTTTCATTTTTCCATCCTGATCTCAATAGTTTTTGCAGGCTTATTTTTTATTTAGAACGTTCTTTGGAAGTGAAAACAATTTCCAATATTTATAGAAATTGTTATTTTTATGTTAAATTCGAAAATTTCTAATTGTGTCCGTTATGTAAATTAAATAATTATGTTCATATTTCTGTCATTCTTACATCTTTCAAAAGAATCACTATGTGATGTGTTAATATGAAAAAAATAGTGAAAATATAAAAAATACTTGACATTTTTTCAATTTATTAAAACCTTAAGGAAGTGTTTTTCTAAAATGATAATTCAAATTCCTGTCGATATATTTTTCAATATTATATATCTAACGACTTCATCTAAATAAAGAATGTAAAGTTAGTATAACAAAATACATTAAATTAGTAATAGAAGTATATTAAAAATATAAAATTTAATATATTTAAATATAACTGATGTTTATTCAAATACAACTGATATCTTTAAAAAAAACTGTTCTCCTCTCTACATTTCAATATAAAAGCTGCAATATTTCTCATTCTTAAATTTGTAGATCTTCCAAAAGATTGGTTGACACGATCGATTACAAGGAATTTTCTGTCCGCAATTTTCGCGTATTCATTGATCGCGACGAAGCGTTCGTCGTATAATGGTTTCATTTTCCATTTGTATCTCGCCTACTAACGCTCCAATATCTCTCGTCCCGCCGCGCTTTAATAATATTACGCATTGTTGCGAGGGCGGTATGCATGCTTGTAAATTCGCTACGGTTTTCCACCAATTTCGCGGCTGCGAGCCAGACGTGCTCCTCCCCCTTCTTTGCCGCAAAATCGCCACGGGGTACTCCGCTATTTCAATTATAGACGTGGATATTTTTTTCTCGTGCAACGTAGATTTACACGCATGAAACTTTTACTCGCAACGGAAAGGTGGCAAGCAATATTTTTTTAACGAATTTTGGGGATATATGAAATAGAATTGACATTGAAGGAACAAAAATAGACGAGGATTTTTACAATGAATAATAAAACATATTTTTCTGAACACGATATTCGAACTATTTTGAGTACAACGTGACATTTGAACACGATTTTGAGCACTATGCAGTAGATAAATGTGTAGTTCTGAATTGTAAACCATTGTACCTAAAACTATCACAATACTATAGAAACCAAAATCTACCTGAATCGTGCATGTGAAACGACAGGATCTCTCGTTAGTTCCTGTACGAAGTAAATCTGCCGTTGGGCATCAAATAAGGATAGCGTCGAAACGCATTGATGCAGTCGGGTGGGAAGATTGTAAAAGGGTGACTAAAGGAACTGGCGGTGAGCGGAGAAAGAGAATAAGGGAGAAAGAGAAAGAGAGGGGAAAGGTTTCGGGCTCTCGAGTCATTTCTCCGAGCCAACACAGACCTCTCAACTCAACGCCACTCGTGGAAACGAAATCTGATACGAGAAAAGCTAAACTCCTTCAAATGCACAAGCCGTTCTCTATTCGCCCCCTATCTACCTTCTCCCGCCTACCACTGCTTCCCTCTTCATCTCTTTACCCCCTTCTCCTCCCATTCCGAGTTTTCAACCTCCTGAGCGTCCTCCTCGTTCCGCCGACTCTTGCTCCTTTCAGCTACCCACTTATACTCAGTCAACCCTTTTCATTGCGAAAACGTCGTTCTGCAATTCTCCTTTTCTCTTCCTTCTTGTCCTTCCTTCTCCTTCTTTCTCATCCCCCTCATCTCCCCCCTCTCTCCCTTTTTCTCTTCTTCCCTCCCCTTTCCTTCTTTTTAATGCGTCGTTCAAGGACGTTCTACTTCCTTGTTTGCGTTCTCTTTTTTCTCTCTCTTTTTTTTTTACATCAGAGAAACCTCTTTCTCCAAGTTTCTTTTCTATCACTCTATTCTCGATTGAGCATTGCCATCGCGCGCTCTTCCTCGAAGAGCAATTGCTTGACTTCCTGTTTAATCCCCTTAATTAACAGCCGGCATAAGAGTCTCAGATTTGAACTCTTTCATGGCACGCGACCTTCTTTGCAAGCGAGGAAGATCAAATGGAATCCGTCGCGTTTTAGGACTTGCGCACAATATATCAAATATTAGGAACAGAAATAAATATTAAGATTTCAACCTCAGATACTAGTTACACCGGAATATACGGTTTCTGATAGGTTGAAATCTTAATATTTATTCTTGTTTCTAATATTTCCTCCATTGTGCGCAAGGCCTTACTTTCGTGAGTAGATCGATAAGGAGTATTTTAATGTATAAACTGAACGGGTAAGATAATAAATAATCATCTCTAACATTATTTTTTATACATCTATGCATTATTCTTTATGCATCCTATTATAGCATCTCATTCTATTTCTCTTATTATATTCTAAAATTTAAATTTAACAATAGTACTGTGTTTTTTATGTACTTACAATATTGCATTTAGAACTTACAATTAGTATTTTATGTTATATGGTATTGCTAATGCTATAAAGGAAAATGTTTTTTGGAAGAAATTTAAATAGTATGTAACTGCAGTTAGTTTTTTAAGAAATAAAAAAGAAATTTATAAAAAAGGTACATTATAAAAACATTATAATATTATACGATGGAAATAATGTATTGTCAGTTTCTTAAGGATTTTAATGCTATTGTAGTGCAACTATTGTGCATTTATAGCTATTGTATTGTAATCACAATATATGAAAGTAAAAATATCTGTTCTTTTAAAAATAAGAAAAATAAGAAAATGAGCCTAGCCTGTTTACTATTTTACTCTATTTATACAAAAATTTATGTGAATCTTAATCTTATTCTTATTATTCCTTTTTTTAAAAAAAGATAAAATTTTACTTTAATTTTTCTCAATTATTTATTGAGCTATTACTTATAAAAGTACATACAGTTATATGATGCGTATGTGTGTTGCAATGTATGGGCCCTACATGTGGATTCACTAAACTTGACTGCAGAAGAAAAGATATCTGAAGCGATGCCAAGATGATGCTGCCGCCGTACGATGCGTAAGAAAAGCTTGTTGTTTCTCTTCGCTCGATGGGTCAATAAAGCTTTTTTTTTTTCTTAAACATATTTTACAATGATGATTTCAAATTATTCGCATGTTCAGCTGTACACGCGCAAGAAATGGAATTAATATGTAAAGTATCCGGAAATTCAGTATAAGAAATTTGGTATTCGTATAACAAGAGCTTTAATTCCTAAATCAGTAATTTATTATTTCCGTAATTAATAAAAAATTCTATTAACGTAATATTTCAAAAACTTTTTGTTTTATAAGAAATTGTTTGTTTTATAACAATACAAATGCTGAGTTAATCATTTTATGTAAAATATAATAATAATAATAATAATAATCAAGCTCTAATTGTAACTACCATACTACGTACCTACTGCAAAGGAATGTAACGAAATTTGCTATATAAAAATGTATTATTAAAGTAATAAAAAGATCATGCTTATATGGTAGATTTAAATAAATTACATGGAGAGTCTCTTAGAAAGTATAATATGCACAATTTACATAAATACATACATAATTAAAGGAACAACTGCTGTGCATTGTTAAATTCATGTTGCTAATAGAAAGAAAGATTTTCATAGATTTAATATAATGATATTACGGTTCAGCCACATTTAACATATCGAGCATTATTAACGATCCGCACGCGGCTTTGCAGGAATCGTCACACATTCAACACGCCCTTTCGCTCTTTCGATCGATAATAATTATTCTCGTAAATTCAGGCATAAGCACGCGTGTATGAGAGTTATAGGCTGGAAGTGGGGAGGATAGGAAGGACAGAATTGCCAGGCCTGCTCGGTTAAATGCTCATAATGACGTCTCGTAATTGCATCGAAAGTTTCCAGGGAAACTGTAATTATCGTACAGGCTCACTTCCAACGATATCTTTGGCCCCCGGTCGCCTGTAATCGACGGGACGCCAAACCTAAAGAAAGGAAAGCTGCTTTTCTGACGGAATATTTTTCCAAGCGGGCGAGGACGACGTTATCTCGAATCGAAAAGAGGATCGAGAGCTTCATAATGGAGCCTGCCAGCTTCGGATATTCGAAAAAGAAAGAAGCTTAAAAGTGCGTCATTTAAAATTTTCTCTAATCCTTGCTCCAGTTAAATCAATTAGCGTTGACGAGAGAAGATTGTTCAAATTCCCTCATTTGTATACACTATATGGTCCTTCTATTTTATTTAAAATCGCCATTTTTAATACCAGATTTTGTTAAGCTCCAGCATTCATTTTGCAGTTGATACCATGCATAAATTTTCTAGCTTTACAAATTATTATTAGCTCTTAATAGCATCGTAATGATAAATGATGATCATTTATAAATATGCAATTTTACATTCATTTGCTTACGAATCTTTTTCTTGTAATTTTAATGGTTGTTTTTATCGCACTAATAAAAACTAATAGAAACTAAAAAGGATAATGATAATAATTATAGATATGCTCTTTCTGTCAATAATTTAATTTTACATTCTTTATATAATTAAGATTTCAGAGTCATACCCTCGATTTCTGATTTTAATATTGAAGCAATTGCATTATTTTATTCTAGATCAAGAAAAGAGTCGATTGCTTGAAAGACATGATTCCGATAGTATCTATAAATAGACGTTGTTTGCGATGAACTATTCACTTGTATTGATGATTACTCGAAGATTCATCGAACCGCCACAATGATTTGAATAATTTATTCGAACGATCAACCATATTAATATTCATTATTCGGTCAATCATCAGCACTCGGATAATTATCTGCGTAAACGTTCATTATTCAGCTAAGCGAATGCGTCTAGCAATTGATTCGGTACTTGGCATACGTTGAAGCTATCTAAACATTTCTATCGTCAACAATATTGATACGTGCAGCAACAATCATTGTGATCATAGGTGACTAAACTTGCGTTTGGTTTGAAAGATAATCATCGTGAAGCCAACGCACATATTCATAATACAGATATTGTAATACGTATTATAACTATGTTTTATAATATTCACTCATATTGCAAAATAATCGCTACGGTTCTTTCTTCGTATTAAATTTATATTTG
Organism: Mycetomoellerius zeteki; assembly: GCF_001594055.1. Lineage (NCBI taxonomy): Eukaryota > Metazoa > Arthropoda > Insecta > Hymenoptera > Formicidae > Mycetomoellerius > Mycetomoellerius zeteki. The sequence continues at coordinate 1,176,976 of NW_017257409.1, read as the reverse complement.
TAATCAATTTGCTACACATATCTAAGTTTTAATAGTTAAAAATTTATTGTAAATTTTATTACACACACACACCACACACACACACACACACACACACACACACACACACACACACACACACACAC
>NW_017257409.1:1154754-1176719 GCF_001594055.1 Mycetomoellerius zeteki | reverse complement strand
CACACACACACACACACACACACACACACACACACACACACATCGGTTTCACTTTTCATTTAAATTTTTAACAAACTCATGCGCACATGTATATATAATATATTTATAGTGATCGAGCATTACGTAAATTATTTATCATTTACTTACCCCACTGAAGGTTTTAACATTATGAAGAGCGTTCTGCGCTGCCAAAGCCGCTTTTCTAGTGTAAAAGGTTACAAAGCAACATCCTGTAACAGAAAATTAATAATTTTGATTAGATTTTTTATTTGAATTAGATTTGAATTAGATTTAATTGACTGCTTAGCAAAAATTTTAATTGATCATTTCACTATGTAAAAATGCTAGCAGAATTTTTTTATGGTTAAACTTTTATTCGAAGATTAATTATTAGTATTGTCCTTTATCTATCAATTTATTTAAAAAAAAAAAAAATGTATTTCAGAGTTAAATTATTGATAGATGTAAAGATTTTCGTTTACATTGCGATTAAATTGACGCAAAACTTTCACAATGTGCTGTAAAAGAAAAGAGACAACAATGTTATCAAATCTCAACGCTACTTTCTGGCAGTAAGCGAAAAGTTCCGCACTTCGGGTCATCATACCCGATGTGGCTACCAACAAGAAACTATGATAGACACGAATGGTCGCAGAGTTCGTGCAATCGGTGACAGGTTCGATATGGAAGACGATCGGAGGGGAAAGAGGGAAGTCGACTCTCGGGGACCTCATCAAGTACCTTCCGTATCCCTCGGTTGTCGAGGCTGGACACTATCCAAGCTTCAACCGATCGATAGTTACGAGTTACCAAAAGTTCGATACGCCGTTCTATCACTAAAGGTCCTCGCCTCTTTCTCTACTGATTACTCGATTTCTGTCCTTCTTTGGTCTTTAAATCATCCCAGATGAATCATTAGTTTATTTATAGACGAAATAAGAATTCTGCATCGAACAGAAATAAAAAAAATAGATACTGTAACTGAACATTGGGTAACGTCTCAATAATACATAAATTTATAATTAGATCTCATGAAGTTAATAGAGAAATCAAATGGAACAAAAATTTTTTTAAACCAAGACACTTGTCAGTTTATTCAGTTTTAATTTTAAAAATTAATGAAAGTAAAAAATTGTCGAACTACGAAAAAATGTATATAATCCAATAATAAAGAAATCTATAATAAAAGGTATATCAATTTTAATTGTATTACGGATAAATGTACAAATCGAAAAACTGCAAAAGTAAGTATCTGCGAAGATTTCTAAAACTAAAAACATCTGAAATTTTCTTAATAACTGTCAGCACGTAAGAAGTTTCGTAAGACCGTAAATTATATTAATTGTATTTGGGTTTTCCAAATATATTAAAATGTGTCTAAGACTCTTTTTGTAAAGTAGTAAGTATTAAGGATAATTAAGATATCGCAAAGTTAATGGCATCGCAAGTTAATAACGGTCACGTTCAATTAACAGGTTTCCTATTTACGGTGTATACGAAATTATGATAAACCTACAACGCGGCATTGAGCATAGAGGGCGTAATTATAATGCGATCGCGGTAATAGTTTCGGTAACAAGCCTTCCAATTACTCGAGGAAATCCCGATATTCCGCAATGTTTTGTTTGGTAACGTGATATTCAATATCGCATTGAATAACGCATGGTACCGCGTTGAATGCATAATTGCGAATCGTGCAACCCGATACATAACGGAATGGTCTGGAATGTTAGAACCAACGTATTAAGTTTGTCTAATCAAAAAAGGAGTCTTGCTTCAACCACAGTTGCATGTAATACTTCATTTCAAACCCCCATGTAACTCGAGATATACAGACTGAATCTTTGCTAAGGGGAATTAGCGGAATAATTTTTCCAAGAGAGAGAATTAAAGAAGATAAAAATAAACGGAAACAAATCAAATATATGAAATTAATTTTCTTGTATGTCTTGTATTTGATTCTTTATGATATAAATTAATCAATTAGATATGTGCGTGATAAACATTAAACAAATTGACAAAAATTAATCTCTTATGTCATTAAAGGTATTCCCAGTTTAGGGATTTTCAGAAATCGAGGTTGTTTTATTTCAAATAAAGTTTCTCGCATGCCTTCCATGCACGAAAGCGAAGGAAGTGACATTCTTAACATGTTGCCAGCAAGCTTCCGTAAATTACAGCATGAAGACGCAGCCGGGAGTCGGGAAATTATGTTCCGGCGAGTAAGTAATCTTAAGGCATCATCGCTTCATAGACCTTTAAATCACCGCCTGCAAACTGCCCCCACGCATCCTTTCGCCGTCCATCGACCGGACCGTTGTAATGGCTGTGTCTACAAATGACCTCGTTCGTCTAGGTGCTAACGTCAATCCACGTCTGCTTCCACGTTATCACTGCCGAGTTATTTCGTCCCTTTTCGCAATCGATTTTGAAAATATATGTAGAAGATGTCTTTCGATTATTAAAACTATCGATCATTAGGAAATGTGATGACGTGCGTTATACATTTATAATTTATTTAAATTGTGACCATATTCATGAATACTATTTTATAATTATTAACATTTTCTAATTGTATTTAATAATTTTTTCAATTAGATAGTTTGAATTATTTCAGAATTTTAGTTTTAATTTAAATTGATTGTCACAGTGATGACCATGCTAGATAAGAAAAGCTATAAATATTTTTGATTCGTAATTAACAAATAAAATAAAATTATAGCAATGTGCAAAATAAAAAATGAAATAATTTCAATAATTTGCCAGAGTCAACGCACGCGTGAGATACAATGTAATTGTCGCGATTATTTCACACGCGTCGTATGCGAATTGAGATTAATAATTAATAAGTAAATTATTAAGCTATCCACGGTAGCGCGCCCGGTATTCCCAAGTGTATCCGTAACATAGTTCAAATGGCGATAGTTTCTACAACTGTGTCCAGTCGCAAACCAGTGTAATTTCCTGAATTAGTTTAAACGGCATGTTTTATTCAAAGTAACTGCTTTGTTGGGTCATTTTACAGAATAAGACTTCGTCAAAGCAAGCGATGTTGTTAAATCAGAACATTATTTTAATATCTCGTAATAATACATAATAAATAATAACGAAATGATATTCGCAACGCACTTTTATCAGACATTTTCATGATGAATACGTACTGAAGTGACTATAATTTATAATATATCGACATTTTTAAAAATTAATGAGACTATTCGCTACTCTCCAGTTGCAGAAAGCTTACTCGTAATTATCAGAGAATATAGTAAAATCGAGGAGAAAATTAAAGACCTCGGAACTAGGTCACAAACAAAATATACAATACCATATATATATTAATACGAAATATGCGATACAAATAGCCACACGTTTAATGTCAACCACGTATGCGCAAATCGAAGAGAATTATTCATAGGGTTGAACAAAATAATCATTGTTAGGAGATTTAATGCTAATGCCAACACGATATAGATTGTAAACCAATGCGTCGAATTATTAACCAATTTATACGTTAATTCTCCGTTGTTCTCTCCCTTCAACGCCAAGGATAACTCACAATAGCGCCCGAATCATGCCGAAGAGGAAAATTAGCTTAAGTTTTAAATTGAAACACGACATAATTTTTTTCCGTTTCTCGTGATTATGATTCGCGGCTAGAAACTATCTTAAGATACAACGGAAACAACATCGAGAGATAAAACATAACTTAAGATCCTTTCAATTCGCGTAAACGAACGAATCGTCAGCATTATAAACGAGGAACAAATTTAATTTGCGCCTCGAATTACGCCGTCTGCAAAAATCACGGTGAGCGCAAACGAACGAACGAACTAATGGGGATACCTACCATTAGGAATTCCCAATTCACGCCGTAATTATCGCTAATTGGACTCCGGATTATACTCGCGCGACACTCGTCGTGTGAAATGCTCGAGTCGTTCGAGACGCGAATTATGTATGCCCCATACGTAGGTATTTCTGAAAGCTACGAAGGACATTGTGGTGCCGAAAGGCTGCACGGGATATGAAGAATTGTGAAGGGAGAGTCAGTTTTTTATATCCAAAATAATCGTTCGCACAATAAAAATTTAAAATAGCTATTTGAAATATCCAATAAAAAGAATAAATAATAAATTAAATCTTTTGATTGAAATTTAAAAAAATTTTCTCGAAAGTACGAGAACGTATTTTTTTTTATTGTAAACTAGAAAGAAGGTATGAGATGCACCATATGGTCGATTGATCGTCGGTAGCCGGAAACCTACCCTACCTCTCCCATGAGCTCGTGGCTAATACCTCGATGCCAATGCGTGATTAGTGTCCGCGGGGAAATCTACCGCGGACATGTTTGAGAGCTAATGCTCGTTTCTGCCTCAGAACTCCCGTGTGCTTTTCCGCGCCCAATACGAATACAACTAATTTCAACGCGATCCGAATCAATAGCACTTCTCTAAAATTTTCGATGGTCTGCATTGCGAGTATTTCCAATTATAGTACAATTCCTGCATTCTCATCAATAGTACCGGCTGCTTTCAAAACTTTTTATTTCAGTCCCAGAACAAACTGGATTTCTTTGTGAAGATGCGGAACATGGGATCGTCTGATGATACTGACTAGTGATATCTGCCGTTTTTTCGATGGGATGCTACGAGGTAAGAAAAGCACCAGACGAAGCGCTGAATCAGTGAATTACGATGCTATGTTCCGCGGTCTCCGCGTAAGTCATGGCAGCGGGAATAAATTAGAACAGCCACTGTATTCCCTTTAAAATGATGGAAATACTTAGACTGCGAGGAATAATTTTATAAAACCTCGGAAGATGTAAAAAATTTTACATTTTAAGAGGAAGGACCATGATCACGAATTAACTTTTTTCTTTATTTAAATAAGTCTTCTATTATGAGAAAAAGAGCTATTGAATTGAATTTATCAATTATTGCAGACTTATTATTGTTTCTATAGATAAATTAACTCCAATTTTCAAAAATAAGAACAACTATAACGCACTGTGTTGGTTACCGAGAAATAAGTTAACAGTCAATTTGATCTAAATGAAACGCATACTCTTTCTATCATAGCCTTCAGTTGGCAGCAGTCAGGAATAAAAAGAGAATGATAAAACTTTTGTTAAAGAAATATGTTTCAATATGACAAAGTATATGTTTTTAAATAAAGAATTCGACAGATAAAATAAGCGGAGTAATACTTCTCTCTCTTTCTCTCAAATGTTTTTCACGTATGTACATAACGATTATGTGCAAAATAAAACTAATCTTTTCATTTGACACTTAATAATTTCAGTTAGAAATAATGTTATTTAAGTTTAAACATAAGTCATGTATCATAATCTACATAGAATGATTACTATAGGGCAAAATACTTAATGACTACTTACCATAGATACATAAATGTAGAAGGATAATAAAGAATGGATAGCAAAGTATAAGGAATAGGAATGGTATAGCAAAATATAAGTTCTTGTATTTTTTCTGTTCAATTTGATATCTTGTAGGTATATACCACCTCGTTGGAATATACGGTATTTTTAGCAGGCGGGATTTATGCCCAAACCACACAAAGTACGTAAATCGGATTTAGTGCATTAAATGCAATAAATGAGTTAAATGAAAATGCATAATACTTATACATATATGCAAAAGATTAGAATTATTATCTATTACTTGCTGCATATATTTATCATCCTTATTCTTTAATAAAGTTTTGTAAATACATTTTATATGTTATTTTATTTCTAAGCATAAAGCATTATTCGTACATTTTTCATGAGCCGTACATTATACTCCTATGAAATATACGGTAAAAATGCAAAGATCTTAAAAAGTTTCTTTAAATAGAAAAAAATATTACATCTTTCTATTATTTATTGATATAATATATTTATCTTAAACAATACTTAATAAATTAAGTTTTTAGTAGGTTTTTAATAGGTGCATCATATATACCAAAGTTACCCTATAATTTATGCTATTATCAAATTGTTATGCACTTTATGAAGCATTTAATAAAATTAAGATAAAATATAAGCAATTTCAAAAAATCATTTGTGTATTAATTATTTTTCAAATAGTTTTAATTAATATTCTAATAATATCCTATAATATACGATAAATCCTAATATAATGGATGTGGAGATTTAATGTCAAATAGTGGAATTTGGATAAAACTTTTCTACTATGGTTACTCGGTAGAAATAAGTTTTATCGATAAAATGTGCGGTTTATAATACGCAAAGTATTTTCAGCGCACATACCTGTGCTCAGAAATAAAGACGGAGTCATGTTACCCAAAGAACATTCGCATTCGCGTTATGCGCGGAATTTATCCACGCGTTCCGAGATAAAATACAAAGACTTTTAAATATTTTTGCTCATGCATTTGTTACACAATTTGATAACACAGTTTGAATAAAGTTATGGAATTGGGTCACGGATTTGTTCAAAGTGGAGTATGTACATAAAATGACCGATCGCGATAAAGAGGGCTGCAACGATTTATTCAAGTTCTAATTAAAAAAGTTCAATTGACAGTTTAACAACAAAATATTACAGCACAAACATTATTTAAGTGAAGTATTTTAATATTTTAGTCGAAAACAGTCTAAGGAAACATATTATGATTTAAAGAGATTTTTGAAAATTTGTTAAATTGTTAAAATTTAATAGTAAATTCAATAAAAAAATTGTACCTCAATGTGAGATAAATATAGCATATTTTCTAAAGATATATATAGTACATTCAGTATTGTTTGAATATTCTTAGAAAAATGATATATGGTGGTACTCAGATTACAATTTAACATTAAAAAAATATCTTTTGATTGAAAGTTGTTGAAATGGATATTTTACGCATCAAGTACCGAACATGATGAATTTCATGTTCGGTACTTGATGTTACTGTCCGAGACTCAGCTCGCCTACCAGTATGCGTAAATCGGGTTTAACGAAGGAAGATAAGACTGAATTATATCCATGGTTATCTCATGGCCACGTCGTACATAATGCTTGACCTTTGATATCAAGTGGGCGTCGCTGTGAGGTGCAAACAGCATCACCGATACTCTGTTAGACTTAGGTGTGTGGGTGCGCAAGAGTGTGCACCCCAAGCTGCACTGCTACCTTTGACCGATCAAGCAACGTAAATTCTATGATTAGACCGAGAACAAAGCTGAATTTCTAAGGAACTCAGCTCGATCACAATCAACTGCAGCTGCGTCGAAACGATCGATTTCAGATCGAAGAGAGAGATCCCTTTGCGATACAAACCTTTCGATTCAAAATACCTCTCCCATGCACTCCTCTACGAGAGGGATTCTTAGATTTGATTTGAAATAAAGATCAAACGGAGAGATGTTGCTAAGATATTTCTCATGGTGATCAACATTTGTATATGTATATAAAATTGCCCTGTGTCCCAGTATTAAACAATTTTTATAAATATTTTGATAATTTATGTGTGTGTGTGTGTGTGTGTGTTTCAATTTATATACTTCGTAATTGAATTGTTATCTTGTATTGTGTAAGTTATTTTAATTATTAAGTTTAATGATTCGTGTTATAAATATAATGTATCATTATTAATTATGAGTAAAATTGCAACATAGAATTACAGCGTAAATTATTTTTGATAAATAGCACAAATGACAAAAGATATTTATAGTAAATTTATTCTCGCTACATTTCGTGTTATTGAAATCAATGACAATTCAAGTAAAAAATGTTGAGTTGACTTATGATTGTCTTCATTCGTAAATCTCGGGAAGAATAAAACATACCATCACTCACGTACTGATTTCGCATTCGATAAAACTTCTTTGTCTACTGCACATTGGTTTCCGGATTTCCAGTGCTAAAGGGAAAGGGATAGTTTGCCAAGATCGGCATCAATTTGCGATAGTCTTTAAGGATCGAGGTTTCGATAAAATCTAGTCCTTGTATTGTCGGTCATGATGGCTATCTGACCAAGAGGAACGGCTCGGTGGTGGAAATAGCGTAACCGAGAACTACATAAGAAAACGACGATGTCGGTAGATAGGACGAGCATCATTGTGACAAATCCGAGATCTGCGATTTCTCAGCAATCCTAGAGATGCAATCGCGAGCAATGCAACCAAATTGCAACTTAGACAAGAATACTTTCGACAGAATTTTACACGGTATCCTTGATGGATACATATATCTTCACAAGCTTAATAAAATAAAAAAATTACGGGTAAATAAAATAACAAACAAAAATATCGGAAATTTTCTGACAACTCATCTTTTGGATAAATAATAACGCATTAATTAGGTCAGCGAGAATTAATATTAAAACTACTGTGCACAGAAAATTATTTTCTTATATCTACTATTTAAAATATAGTCATAAACACACACACATACACACACATACACACACAGCACACACACACACACACACACACACACACACACATAAATAAGTAATTGTATAATAGGTATTTTGAATTATGATCTTCTAAAATATATATGAATACACAATTTGAAAATATATACATGATTTTATTATAGTTATACTTTATAAATTTAATTTAACAAATGCTTTATAATTTAATATTCAAATATTAAATGAAATGTAAATGTTATTTACATTAATTTCTAATTTCGTTAATTTCAAAAACTTTTGTTGCATATACTATGTAAATTTTCGCGATAATTATGTGGAATTTTTTAAAGACATAGTTATTTCTTTAAATATATCTGCATAAGGGCTACAGTATTATTTAATGTTGATTGCACTCTTTTAAATAAACGAAGATTTCCAATGTATTTCAGATTACATCTTGTCTCGTTAGCAGTGTGCCAGTTGCGCTCTGATGGTGCAAAATCGGGCGAATTGAGGCAATCAGGTGCGTCACGTGGGATTTTGCAGAGTCGTACGTGTGGAGGACACAACTCCCACGAGACTTTTTGTGTATCCGGTTTGTTCGAGAAACGTGAGGCTCTTTTTGCTACAAGATTACATACGCGCTGCAACGTGCAGAAATATATATATGTATATACACATATATATATTTATACATATATACATATACATATGTAGTGTGTGTGTGTGTATATCTAAGAATGTAGATAAATATATAAGGTGTGTTTTAAAGTTTCTCTCTATACATGTAGCGCGAAACAATAGCAAACCAAAGTTATGATATTTATCCAACGGGTGTATAATTAATTCACAAGCTTAATTGCTTGTAGAAATAACATAATGTACAATCGAGGAAGTGTTTGATTATAACAGAAATTAATTATTGCAAGCTCTTAATATCGTTTTCATTCAAAAATCGTTATCTTAAGATAGGATTTAGATCTGATATTGGAAATTGTAGATCTGTTATTATGTTTGTGATTTCTTAATCAATATTAATAAAATTATATTTATTATATTAGTAAATAAAAAATTTTTGTTAATGAAAGTTTATAAAACATTTCATTTATTCAAAGAAAGAGTGGTATATGCATCTATTTTATAAATGCAAGCATTTATTTTATGATATTTACGTATTATCTTCGATAACTATATGCATATTTAACATGCATGATCACGAGAAATATATTCATATTATAAATTCTTTTAACATAAAATATTGATAAAAGGGAAATGTAGCCGCAGTTACTATGCGGCGTTTCATCAGAAATGTCCGCTACCATGGTAACTAATTTAAAAGTACCCTATAGGTACTCGTATGTAAATTCTGGGTTCCCAATACGCATTTGTTGGCTGGATAGTATCGCAATATACTTTTATCTGTTCGTCATTGATATTCCAACCACGTAAAAGATGGCTTCCTCCCACGGGATAATATCCCTTGCAAGGATCCGCTTGCGGCGCTTTGTTCCGGCCGCTTTCCACTCTGTTTCCTTATACGATAGCCTGCTCCTGTCTATTCGTGCGCTTCGTCGTGCACAAATAGCAGGTCCAGCCTACAGCCGATAAGATTCCTATTTGTCGCTGGACTTATTGCGATAAACCGCTCGATCGTTTTGCCGTTCGAGCAATAAGTTCGCAATTGCCCGGAATCGATAACGCTTGATGTTGCCAATCTCGCACAATCAAATATCGGCTCGATAAGCCTCCGTACGATCGTTTCCGCAGATTCGTTTCTACAGACGCTCATTCTACAAACCATGTTTGGGACAAAGCAGAACAAAGTACGGTGCAGCGAGTGCTGAGAAATGGCTAGGAACGGTGCGGACATTTGAGAGTTTAATTTAGCGGCCAGCTCAGGATCTAGGAAATATGGCGGTCACAATTTTTCCCTGGCTTTTATCGGGATTTTTATTGCCGTTTGCAATATGTACCCTTATATACCCTTATTGATATCAACCTAAAAGTCTCTAAACTTCTATAGGGGACGGAAAATAAATCGATTTATCATGTTATTTCAATAAAAACAGTAATTAAAATTAATGTTGCAATTGATTATACAATTAAGCATTTACTACAATTATCATCTTTTATCTTTTCCTTTCCAGTCTTAATGATATTAATGTTTCTGAAAACGAGTGCTGTATGCCGAAGAATAATCAAAATCCTAATTCAGTACTCTAACGCAATTGATTGAATTATTTCCAAAACTAATCGATAGAGATACAAAGCCAATGCAGGTTCTGAAATAGTCAATAGAATATGTTTTTAAAGCGCAAAATTAAAAAAAAATGTGAAAAAAGAATAGATATTGTAAGCACTATATAAATAATTATTAGTTTAAAAATAACATCGATACTAACGTTTTCAAATTAGAGTAATTCAAATTATAAAGATTCGAGCGTTGCAACTAGCCTAATGATTTTCAGGAAGGGAGAGAGCACGTTTCGTAAGATACAGATATACCGGACTGATCCTAGAAAATCCCGTCGTGTTTCCTCTAATATACGCGCGCGTTTCGATTTCTGGACTACCGGGGAAATTAATGGCAAGACTCCCCACAATCAGTATAGCGAAGCGAATAATCCAAATTGCTAGCAGCCAGTTAGTTAGTCGGCGCTCCCACTAATCTTGATGATATTAATTCGTATGCGTGTGGACACGCGTACGTACATCCTTGTTGTAGCCTGCTGCAAGGATCCTGTGAGCAAGTAATGCGAGTAAGCGTTAAGGTGGACCTGCTGGTGGGGCCGTGTGATGATCAAGTGTACGGTATAATAAACGGATCTGTCGACGTCAACGCCAGAAGGGACCAGGAAGCAGGTGTCCCGTTCGTCCTGCGAGGTCGAGGATGGAGCGACTGAAGTTAAGATGTCCAAGATAACTGCACGTTAATCGCGTCTTTAATATTTCGTTACAAGATCGAGATAAAATAAAAAGAAACTATTAGATAAAAAATAGGTAGCACCGATATTTATTTTAAATAATGTTTAATAAAAATAAAGAAAATCGGCTTAATAAAAATCCTGTTACATGATTATCTTATTTAAAAAGGCTAAGCAATATAATGTGATATTTCTAATTATTTTACGTATATAGATATTCTAGAAATTTTTATCATTTTGAAAATGTTATAAAAAAAGACTGTGTCACTTTAAAATTATAATATATTAGAGTTGAACAAAATTACATTAAAATTCTATTTTAATGTAATCTTATTATACTAAAACAAGGTCATTTATATATAATAAAATTTCATAATAAAATTAGATCATAACTGGATTTCTTAAATGTAATTCTACGCTAGTACAATAATATATATAGTATAGAAAACGAATTATTAAATATTAAAGAAAATAAGCTCATTTATATCTGTTAAAAGATATTGTAAAGTTTTTTTGATAATTTAAATATTACAAGATAATCAATAAAATTATCGTTAAATTCGATAAGTTAAACAAATACACATAATATATATATATATATTAACCATAATGAGAAAGTTTATTTATGTCTTCTATTTTGCTTTAAATATATACATATACAAATGTGGTTTGATGTACATCGAAGCATTGCAAAATAATACACATGCATATTACGTTCTGCTTATTATTATATCTGCCGTAAAAGATAACGTATGAACCATTTATAGTATAATAAACGAATCAGTCACCGTCAACGCTGCAGAAGAGTGTCGAGAAACAGGTGTCCTGTCTACGATGTCGCGCGTAAATAAATGATGCTGTTCGTTCATTCTGGAGACCAAGTTTCGCAATATTTTCTTGACGCTACGTTTTAGGATAAGCAGCATTGTTTATAAAATCAATTGACTGTGAATTCTAAAGAATATCGTATTTATAATTTTAATGAAGATATCTTATGTCACATTGTGTTCATAATTGATGTATAATAAAAAAATCATAAGGAACAAAATATTAAAAAAATTAACAGTGATGAATAATAAAATGCCAAAATTAAAATCAAAGTATTAAATATTTTAAAAAATCAAGTAGAAAAACTGAATAACTTGTTAAAGATACAATTATTTTCGTTGTGAGCAATATATAAAATATATCGAAAATCCAGCATTTTATTTAAACATTCAAACTTGACATGTATCGCGATCGTATATTGAAGCGATTATCAGTAAAATTTTATATCATTTTTGCAACGTATTCAAAATTCTATTAATTTTTATCCTAAAACAATTATTTATTTCTGTGATATTACATGAATGATCTCGTCAATCAAATCATCAAATTGTGTAATAAATGCTTGAATCATGCAATCATATATGGTCAATTATATATTCTACGTATATTATGATACTAGGTACCTACATCTAAATCACGTATCCGCACACTCCAAGTAATAATTATCACTTAGAGATTGCATGGACAGAGACAAAGCTTAGATACATGCTGGATGTCTCGGCGCAGACATTTGTTATCCCACCTGTCACTTGACTCACGTCGCGACTCCTATCTGGCTCGTCTATCACCGGGATAGATATCTCGATTATGCTCCCTGAATGCAGCTCATGTATGCAGGTAGGTTTATGAGGCAAACGCGTACGTATGAATTTCGGTCATATTGTGTGCGAAAAATCAATGGATCTATTCTATTTCGAATCCGTCTCTACGCAAAGGGTATATATATATATATATAACTCTTGAAAAAGTTTATAACTCATTGTCACTTGATTCATTTATTTATTATAAACCGACAACTCTCAGAAAGTTGGAATTCGACCGAAGTGGAGTCCTGATTGTAATTAAAAAAAGATATTCCATGGATGATGAATTTAAAAATATGATAAATTTTTCTTTATAAAAAAATATTTTAACTTTCTGAAAGGCCGATTGCACTACTATAATATAATGACTTCCTATTAACCGATTATTTGGAACAAAATGCCACTACAGTAGATTCCCTCTAAACAATCTTTTAGGATGAAATACTATAGTATAGCTATTATAACGGCTCCTTTCTATATCTTGATTGCGTTTCAATATTCACTGCCAATGCTGAAAATTTATGGTGAACGTATACTACAAATTTGCATTGACAGTAAAAATCGGAACATAGCCGTAGATTATTAGGTAGTTCCTAATTGTTTTGGTCTATACTTATTTCATCGAAACAATGCTTGTGGTTTTTCAGTCGCATTCCGCGGTTAATCTTTCTTCTTAATTATCATTTTTAATAATTATATTATTATTTTTGTGATACAATATTATATTTTGTCACAAAATGAAGTAATATTGTATCGAAATAATAAGATAATTAATAAAAATATTATGTAATATAACAAATGTGACAATATATTCTACAAATTAATTTTGTAGCTTTTCGAGAAATTTCTCTACGGTCACTATTACTGCTTAATTACATACATATATACTCATCGTTTTCGTAGATATATGAGAATTGTAATCAAGATTAACGAAATTAGTTTCTAGGGCAGCATCATTTTCCATATTCTTCTCACTATATTCTCATTCTCGGAACGATAATTGTGCGCTTGGAATTTAACGCGAGAAAAGGAGATAGCGACTCCATATCCGAGTGCGCAATTGGTCGGCATCGAGAGAGGTCAGCCAGACGACGGATAAGCACCAATTATTAGAGTTACCAGGACGTGTATCGTTCGTTATCCGATTAAGGTGGCTGAAAAGAAATCCGATAGGAATCCGATGAGGCTCGCCGGTCGGAGGTAAAGCCATTACCGCTGCACAGCATCGAGAAACGTACGAACGTGGCTACTGGTGCAAGAATGTTTTAGTATTGGTACAGTAAAGTGCAATAATGGCGTTCAGTAGAAGCATTTTTAACATCCTGTCGAGTTTTTCTTCTAATGTCCAACATTATGATATACGTATGTTCAAGAAATTTAATACGCCTCTATATATATAATGATATATCCCTCACACCACAAAACGGTCAAAACAAACTCAAGCGGAAGATAGTTATTTATTTTGATAATATGACAGAAGAAGAAGAAAAAGATAATTGTTTATAAAAATTTTATTGTGTCAACTGAATATATTCCTATATGTGATATACCTATTTCTATAATTTTCCTATGAGAAGATGATAGTTATTAATTATTTTAAATTTTACGTAAAATGTTTAAATCATGTCAATAAATAATACGCTTTTACATTCACTTAGATTCACATTAAAATCTGTAGATATTGGCAGGTTTCGAATTTTTCCAACTCGTTGATCGTAAAATATAATGTGAAAAAACAATCACAAATACAATTAACTCGCTACTATCAAATAAATATTTAGTAACATCGTAATGATTTAATTATTGTATTTACATAGTTATATACGTATAAGTACATATAGCATTTATATCTTATAAATGGCATAATTAATCTGCGAATGAATATAGATATAGCGTCTTATGGTACGCCATAGCTAGATTACAGAGTATGCAAAACAGTAATACAGGGAAGTTGAGTTGGAAGCGTAACACGATTCAGCATACAAATTACACAAAGTACAGTCGTTAACTTGACAAATGTAAACGTTAATAACAACGTGCAAGTTTAAAAATATTCGATTTGACGTTATTCATTTTACGCGATTCAGATGAGATTATGATTTTATTCTCAAACGTGTAGGTATTAGAGAGTTTTTGCTGCAATATCGTTTATCCAGATACCGTGAACGCTAAGGACAGGTTATCTTCTTTTTAACAACTAATCAAGAAAAGAATAATACGACTTTAGCGTTCATCGTATCTGGATTCACGTTATTGCAAAAATTCTCTATTATCAATTATGTATTACGTAAGAATATCGTATATCTTATATATAGCATTTAAAGAATACAAAAAAGCTATCAATAGAAAAAGAATATAATAATTAAAAAAATAATAATTCTATTAATATAATAATTCAATAATTTTGATACTATTTTAAGCGTTATCAATCGCAGCATCTGCAAAAGTATACCTATAGCTCAGATTACATGCGCGTCCATGTAGGAACGCGCGCGGTGAAGTAAGTATACGATAACATTACACGTTGTATAATCGATTCACGCTCACAAAGCTTTCGCCGCAAAGCTTTGGGATAATTGCTTGCTAAAGTCCCGCTGCCGTTCGAGCGTGCTTCAGTTTCGATAGAACGACGTTAAGGGCACGTTTTCTATCGGTGAAATTTGTAGCCCACTTCCTTGCGTCTTCCGCTTTTGTGGTTCCGACGTTTTCCTACGTTCTGTGCTTTAAGCAACTTCCATCATACCGTACTGGCATCGAAAAGTCGCCTTGAGAAAAGCCGGTCGGAAAAGCAAAGCGCAGACAAGAGCGTGCTTTGCTTCTGATTCCTCTACAGCATCTAGTAGCATTGATTTCAGACCAGAAAGACGTTTATTGTTCGTTTCTTTCAGAGTTGGACAGATTGTGGATACCAAAAAATAAGGAAAATATTACAGAGGTAAAGATAACTTTATGTATACATTTTTTAGAGGACAAAAAGAATTTTAAGATAATTTTCAATGAATTTACAAAAAAGAATTAGTAAATATCAAATTATAAAAATTACCGTCTTTTAAATATTAAAATTGTTTTTTTACAACAATACATAATTGATCTAAGAATATAAATCATATCTCATCTAACGTTAACTAAATATTTTTTATTTTAGAATGAGTTTACTAATTTATGATTATTATGACGGTAATGTAATAAGATAGTGTATTTTGTTGAACCGTGATTCTGCACAATATTTATCTCTTAACACGTAACTTTCTTACGCTATGCCAGTTTAATTAGTGCGATGAATGGGCGAAATTTATTATAGCCGGAAATAGTGGGTTTAGGTAATTCAGTGTAACCTTGCGCTGAAAATGCGGCTAAGAGTTAAATAATTTATAACATTTGATATATTCCCTAATTATATTTTTTATTCAGATTTATTATCATATTATTATTTATTCAGATCTGTATTATTTTCATTTTTGCAACTATATTAATGATATGAATGAATTTGATATAAATTAATTTTCATGCGTATAATTTTTCAATTATCATACAGTTTTTTATACACTAAAATTTTTATATTTTCCATCAATATTAAAAAGGAGCATATAAGCTAATGCAAGATCTTTTTGTAAAAACAATATTTATGAAATTCGTTTCAACCTTTATCATATTTACTTTCTTTCAATTTTGAAAATAATTCTAGATTAAAAAAGTTAAATGTGCCTGTCCGATTAACAACATGCAACGTGATTCCTTAATGAACGTTTCAAGGTTTTCATGGCATTTCATAATTTTAAATAATCAGTCTTATGAAAGAGAAAAAACGACATTGAAGATCATCGCTTAAAAGTATAAAGACAGTCGGAGAAAGTGCGAATTCTCGTCAATGTTAATACAAAAGCAAAGAAGCTCGTGAGAAAATAGCGTTTATTTCATTTTAAAGAAAGAACGTGGGAAAAGAAAAGAAGAAAATAGAGAAAAGGGCGAATAAGGAGTGGTCGCTTTCTCTTTATTTTCCCTAAACGCAAAACCGCGCTAGTAAAAGAAAAGAAAGACGGTATTGTATAAATCGTAACCTTGCGTGAATGCGTGAAGGTCTTTGCAGCACGGTAGTAAAACGAGCCGAAAGAATACCCTCTCCCTTCAACCTTTAGATCGTATTCTTCTTTCCCGTTTCTTTTCTTTTCTTTTTACATTAGTCCTGTACCTCAACGATCCTAGAAGCATTGGTCCTTGAACTTGTAGAAATGGCAAATCGACAAATGTCTTTTCATACGTTTTGATATTTTTCAAGATATCACGAGAATGAATAAAATAATATTACAATTTTTTTTATTATTTATACATAAATTATATTACATTTATTAAATTTTGTTACTTTTCTTTTATGATGTATAGAATGTTTATTTAAAAAAAATATTACTTTTTCTCTGATAATTATACACACGGCTATATTGTATAAACTATCATTAATAATATTTTGTTAATAATATTTCAAATTTAGAAAATAGTTATTATTTCAAGCATCTTATGACAATACTGTGCACTTATCCCCCATTCCCGATGGTAAATGTAAGTAAGCAAAAAGATATCGGATTACACGACTAGACAGCTCGAGTGCTTCGGGTGTTTGCAGTAGCACCCCGAAGTGTGCCGACCGAAAAGCAAGGGCAAAATGGGCGAGGGTGGCCAAGCGGAAAAACGGAGGGAGCGAGCTGCCTCGCGAATTTGTTAGAAGCACATGCAGCGTGACTGTTTCACTTCACCCCTGAAACTTATTCCCAGAGGGAGGACCACGATGAAACGAGCAAACACCACGGGAAAGCCGCGGACGGTTATTGCGCTTTTCGGACGCGTTGCATTTATCAGCCTCAGGATAAACTTTTTATTTTCTCTTAATTCGTTGTACAAAAATAATTATTTTTGTTTTTACATTCCACAATTAAATTCTTTCTTAAAGTCAAGTTTTTAAATTGTCAATAGATTTTATAATAAAACATGAAAGGACAATAAAATTATATAGAAAATAATATAATAATACTTATAATTTTATGTAACATTGCACATTTAACCTGTATATATAATAATATGTCCATAAAATAGTTAAGTTAAAATTAAAAAAGTGTTTTTATTTTACTTCCTTTTAAAGTTATTTCAAACTTTCATACTTGATAGGCTAAAGATAAATTTAAAAAGAATAAAATTCTAAATCCTATTCCTACTAATTTTTCAAGTCTTCGCAATAATTGAAAAAATTATAGAGAACCTAGATAATAAAATTAAGTATACTACTAGATCATACGGGCAAAATGGTGTGCATCGCAAAAGTGCTGACGTTGCGTTCCTGAAGTAAAACTGCCATTTCTTTCGCGACCGTAGAGAATAACGAGCCTGCGAACGCAAAAAACAGTAAAGACACGGTAATGTCTGGGGTGGACCAAGAGCTGTGGAGATCTCGAGCAAAAGAGAGACAGGATCCTGCACAGGGAGAACGGTGGAGGAAGGACGGTAGAAAGATGTGCCGTGAAAGTGGCAGAAAGGCACAAAGGAAGAAAACTGGGCCGAGGGCACAAAGGGACGTGCAATCAGCTCGCTGCGGTTGACGAACGTGACTTTGGTTTCTTGCTTTTGATAGATAGGAAAGAGGAAACGATTTTTCTCTAACGAGATGTTACAGATTACAGATCCTTCATGATCTACAGAAAAATCTTACGCGTGAATAAGTTTAAAATTTAATAAGATTACGTGTACATAGTATATTCAGATTACCCAAAGAATTGCATTGTGTTGTTTGATGAATAGAAAATATAAACTATATCACGCTATATATGCAAATTTTAAAAGACAAATAATTAAATGGTTCCAAGAATTCATTTTGAGTTTTCATAACTTTATTTACAAAAATGAATAAACTGATTTAAGAATGTCAATGGACAATGCGACTTAAAAATGTTAAATATATATTTTATGTCAACATAATATAACAGTTATAAAAATTTGGAAACTAAACTTTTTTACGCATCTCGAATTATTCGAGACATACAACATTTTTGTCGAGCATAAAAAAATGTTCTAATGATAAATTCTCTTGCTTCCTTTTTAGAAAACTTTTTAAGAAGTATTTAAAAAGTATGTTTAAAAACATCATAGTTCTTTTCTCAATAAAATGTATTAATTTAAATTTACCGACACGAAATCCATCTTTTTTTATGATTCAATTTTCTCATTAATACTTGCAGTCTGTTCTCCATTGACTTTTAAAGCATTTATTTCAAATTCAAATTCAAATTTTTATAATGTGCAGTGCGATGGTGTAGTTTATATAGTTGGATATTAATATGATATGATTTCATTGTAACGGTTTTTACATTGGCGAACAATAATTACATTTTCTTATAATACGCATTATATATATTCTCTATTTTATAATTAAGCATCGACACCATTATATAATACATATGCTAACGCAGATAATAAAATTGTTTCAAAATCCATTTTGTATAAAATTTATTTTATAAAATTTTCTTTATTCACATATTTAATAACGAAATATATTTTTATAATTACCTATTTTATAAAAAAATATCTATTTCTCGGAAATTTTTATTTTTAATATTAAACTAATTCCCTCGTAATATTTCGATTTAAATTTCCTCGAAGAAAGGGTTTCGTACTTGCAAAAGAATACGATAACATGACGTAAGTTTTACGAAACCAGCCGGTACAAGATACATATGCAACATTTCGTTTTATGTCGCAGAAA
This sequence comes from Mycetomoellerius zeteki, assembly GCF_001594055.1. Classification (NCBI taxonomy): domain Eukaryota; kingdom Metazoa; phylum Arthropoda; class Insecta; order Hymenoptera; family Formicidae; genus Mycetomoellerius; species Mycetomoellerius zeteki. The sequence goes on along the minus strand of NW_017257409.1, from coordinate 1,157,058 downwards.
GAAATTTTAGACGGTAAAGTTAGGTGCCTCATCCTGCGTATTACACGCTGGAAATGTAATCTCTCCTCATGTCATGAGTTTTGTAAGGATTCACAACAACCCCGTACACTTTTGTATCTATATACGCACATAAATGCTCGCACAAGTGTGTATGATGAGACGCAAGCGTTTTCGATTTATATACATGCTCGTGTGTGCGAATTCGTACATATATACAATATATTTCGTACAGCCTTTGGCTCGGAGCTATTCGAAAGCTTTATTCGAAGAGACTCGCTTTTAACCCGCCTAGGGAAACCCGACGCCAGAGAAGCACGATGGAATGTTGAAGCTCATATTACCGGCGCGTTTTCGATGCCAGTTTCGACGCAGTTGATCAGGAAAATGGAAAACGGATCCGATCACTCGTACAAGGTTACTGGGAGAAAATTTGAATTTTGAATTGCGGTAGAACCTCGTTGATGTTGCCGTAAATTTGCCGCCATTAGCGATAGCGAATGCATTAAATGAGGCTGTTACTGAATGTGATAATTATGCGGCGATAAATTTCATACGAGCGTGAACATCCATCTATTTATTTAGTATCTATTTATTTATACGTAGTTTTACTAGCTTTCTATTCTTTCCATTACAAAGAAAAATTATTAATTATAATAATAAATAAAGCTTTTTACAAAAATTGAACTAAAATCGAGCTAATAGACAGAGAACTTGTATGTTTAGTAATAAAGCTTTAAAAAGGTATACGAGTTCCTAAATCTGGAAAAGTCATATTATTAGAATCTGTAAATGGAAATTATTCATATATATATTTATTTTATGTGCATTCTGTTATGAGCGATCGTTAATATGGTACATGTAAATAAGAAGCAAATTCATATTTTAATTTTCTCGAGCAAATTTAATATTTAACCTGTTAATTAATTAGGCCAGTTGTCCGAGATTTTCAGTGGTACGATGGCAAATGATAATTGGATATGGACGGGATCCGCGTGAGTGAGCATTTGTTTTAAATTACTTGCCTTTCCGCGATGCATATTTAAATAACCCGCAGTCCGTATCATGTAGATTTGCGCTAATTTATATCATGACTGTTTCACATTAAAATAATTATATCGATTGGACAACGATCGGCAAGGTTGAATGACAATTAATAAATTGATTTTGACGTACGCTGTTATATTAATTTGTATATGAGCAAACGGATATGAACATATTTAAGCTTTTACCATAAAAATTCACTAGTAATTGTACGCGCGCATTAATATATTATTTAATTTAGCTCCATTCCACAATGAACAATTATAATTATACAAAAGCTATTTTTTGCATTTACACTTTTGTATAATCTGACTTTATTATTTCGCAAAATGAGATAATAAATTGCAATAATTCTATTAAATAGTTTTATGAAAATTGCCGACTTTGTATTTTAATATTATAATAATCTGAATCTAAAAATTTATAACAATTTCAATGTGCACTTTAATTAAAGATGTGCTTATATCCATTGTTTTATTATATTAAAATAATAATTTTGAAAATAATATACACATATAATCACATGTGCAAACAATATTTAAAAATTAACTGAAAATTGTTATCATGTGTATGTCGCGCCATTTCAATTAAAGGATCATCAAAACTTTATTCCATTACAGCGGTACTTGAGTTTTCGAGCTTTGGAGTCTCCGAAATGTCATAGATCATGTTAAGAGTGCAATTTAATTTTCTGTAGTATGTTAGTATTCGACAACTGCTGTTTTATTTATCGACTCTACATTTTTAACACGAACCTACGTTCTTTTTTATAAAGAAAAACACTTCTTCGCAGAAAAGAAGCAAAGAAGAAATACAAAGAGGCAGACAATAAGATTTTAGAAAGTAATAGGGATAAGAGCAATAGCTTCAGCAGGCTTCAAAAAGTAAGGAACCTAACTAATTGTTCTCATTTATATTACTTCCCAAAATCTTATTGTCACTTTTCATGTAACTTTGTCAACTTCTGCTTCTTTTCAAAATATCACTTTTAAACATTTTGCTAAGATATCGTTTCTTTTCAACCTTTGGTTCTTAATTTATTAAATTTTTATATGAGAAACATAAATTTTCATCAGTTATATGAGAAAGAGAGATAATCAAAAAGAGACTGGCTCAGCTGATGTATTAAAGCCGACTCTGAAAAATGAGAAGATGTGAAGTATTACATGAAAAAAAGTTGCAGAGCAAGATCCTTGTAATAAAGCAGAAACGCAGCGAATGGCAAACAAAATGCGTGAAAACAACGATGGATAACGCTTGCAA
>NW_017257409.1:1128551-1154683 GCF_001594055.1 Mycetomoellerius zeteki | reverse complement strand
ATAATAGAGAGGAAAATTCATTTTTATCATGCCAAAGAGAACGACCAGGGCAGGCAAGCGAAGACAATCTTTGAATCTATATGAAGAGAAGAGACGAAGGCTGTGAACAATGACGATATTAACGTCCTTCAACAAAAGCAAGAGAGATGGGATACGAGGATTCTTTTGTCAGGACGAGAAAACGTAAAGTGGATCAGCAAAAGAGTGTCTGAAAGCCTGGAAAATGAACGAACAAAAATAATAAGAATGGTCAAAATAATAAATTTCCGAAACACGCTATGTGACATTAAAGATGGACTGTACTTAATTAATTCTTATTATTCCGTGACTTAGATTCTAAAATTTATATGCGGACGAGTATTCATCTTGATTTTTATGACTATAATAGCTGAGAAAATAATTTCTATTTTAATTATATATATATATATAGAGAGAGAGAGAAATACATACCTACATGTGTTACCTCATTATTTGGATTGAATATCATTTAATTCTAACAATATATATGGATTACATAAATAATACTTAACCCAAATAATGAGACAACATTAAATTCATTTAATATTATCCTACCATTAGTAGAATTATTAGTAGAAGAAAAAAATATAATATAATTGGAATTTTCTTTCAGTAATATTATTATATCTGTTTGTAACTCATTTTTGATACTTAAAAAAATAAAATAACACGAGCAATACTAATATTTTATTATCAAACAGGGGAGAGTGGTCTAAATTCGACCGTGTTCCAAATAGGATCTTTTTAATTTATTATAAATGAATATGGTTAAGCAGATTTGCGTACTATTTATAATGTAAAGTCTTTATAAGACACCGAACAGTGATAGCAGTTTGACAGTTCTGTCATAAGTCATATGTTATGACTCATAACATTCATAAAATAGATGCAAATATGTATTTTCAGCTATCGCGTGCGAACATTTTTTTAAAAAAGAAAATCCTTGTAAATCATTATTTAAAAGGTGTTAAAAATGAAAAGTAATTGATTTAAGATAATTAAAGAGTGTAGAATTCAAAAATATAAAGCATTTTGTGATCACTTTTGCGGTTTATTGTAAAATTTGTTCCAAAGTTCGAAAGGACCCGTGTCCAAATCAGACAGTACAGTGAATAACTTATAGGCCTGGTTATAGTACTGCTGATCGGCTGACCAGATCTGGTCCAAGCAATTAAATTAGCAAAATATCATGAGTCATCAGACTCAGAATAGTTGAGTTTTATTGATTTCAATTCTAATAATATTATATAAACAGTCAGTAACTCCTTTTTCCAAAAAAATTTTTATCTTTGACTATCAAATTGCTCGTTTTTATTCAATATTAAGAAAAATACATTAAAATATTTTTAAATCTTATTTAAAAATCCATAAAAATAGGAGTTTTCGATCTGAACCAGGGGATGGTCCGATTTGGAACCAATGGTCCCAAATCGGACCGAAAAAAACATTTTTACATTTTAGTTTAACACAGGTGAGAGATACGTCAAAATGGTCTGAAGTAAAAATGAAGGGAATTAAATGATCTTTCCAATGGCACCTTCGATTTTACGATCGGACTTTATTTACGCCTTATAGAGAACAAAAACTGCAAATAGGTCCGATTTAGACTATTCCCCCCTACTATATCCGTACATATTAATTTAGATTTCATAGCAGAAAAATGGAAGCTTAAAAAAAATGCAAGAAAAGGGAACGCAAGATAAAAGGATGATATAAATTACAAACAGAGCGAACCAGGAACTGTAAATGAAAAGAAAAAAAAATAGAGGAACAATGCGGATTTTATATTTTAATTTAATTAAACGTTCAGCCAATATCTACATACGAGTATATGCTCATGTTCATACGGGTCATTCACTTTGGCACATTTCTCACTTCAATGCGACGAATTCAGTAGATGCGCGCGGCTTTAGAGTCTATCTTGCGTGCATTCTCTGCATTCACATTGTCATTCTTGCCGAGTATTTGGTGTATATTATCCAGCTATGCAGTGCCTCGATCGAGCATTTACTAAGTCATTTGGGAGTGTAAGTTTCGACGAGGCGTCTGAAATATAGATCCATGTGCGACGTCATGTAATCACGACAAGAACTTTGCGTTAACAATCTAACTTGGCAAAATTTACTCTATCGATATTGAAATTCGCGAAACTTATGCCATTTCTGATATTAGCAGTTGCATCTCACACGCACGCACATCGATAATTTCTAAATATGTTTTCGATGGTCTGAGCTCTATTTCGAGACATTTTTAATAAGTTTAAACTGTATTTTTAAAATAATTAATTAAAATGTTATAATAAATAACTTTCAAGTTATATAAATAATTATGAATAAAACTTTTCACGATTTAAATTTCTTGAATTCAATTAATAAAACTCTTTGTTGATTTAAATTAAAACGGATTTTGCTTCTTTCAATTTTTTATTTATTCTATAATTATACATCATTATTTTCATAAATTGCAATAACATGAAGGTTAGTTGAACGTTTAAATTTATGAGAAACGCCAAACGTTCTAATGTTAATCAATCTTTTGATTAATTTGACATTTACTGTATCCACACCCCAGATACTTATCCAGTTTATCAGAATATACATATTTAATCATCTGATCAGAATTACAAAGCGTGTCATTAATCGAGTGAACACAGATGTAATTAGGTGTTCAATTATGACGTACACTTAAATGTAAGTTTTCGTCTCAAGAGAAAATGGAAATTGATCGTGGAAATATACGAATTCCTTCAAGTTTGATTTCAAATTTTGGATAATGATGATATATGTATTGTATATCATCATTATCCAAAATTTGAAATCAAAGAGTACATATATGTATGTATGTATGTATATGATAATGTTAATATATGTATACACACTGAAAAAAATGCATGTAATTTTATATGAAAATTACATGTTCATGACTAGAAAATTGCCTAAATATAATATGATTGGAAATTTACAATTTCAAGTAAATTTCCAAGCATATGCATGTAATTTTCATGTAAAATTACATGCATTTTTTTCAGTGCAGTTATATATACATATACTTATATATATGATGTCTTCAAGATTTAATATACAGTTGGAAAAAATGTGTTGAATTTAACATAAGTCGCATGTCCCAAACGGTCCACTTAAATTTCCGAGTTAATTTTACACAAGATGAATGAATATGTTAGAAGGTAACACAAATATTATGTAAATTATGTAAGAGAATAAATACAAAGCAAGATAACATCGACACAGTTTGTAAACATACTGTGGGAATATATTTTTTCAGAAAATTAACATTTATGATATGTTAAATTAACACATATTTCATTCATTTGTCTTAGAATTTACATTTTAAAACACATTATTTTTATGTTACTTGTTCACTTACTCATAAATTGTCATTTTGACACTAAGAAACATTGAATATCAATTTCACAAAAAATCTTTAAATAACATAATCACATTATGTTAAATTAACACTCGAATATGTTAAAAAATTCAACACAAACTGTTAACACAAACGTGAGTGAACCGTTTCCAACACAATTATACAAATTTTTTTACTGTGTATAAATGAAAATAAGAAAAAAATATAATATGAAGTTTGGCTAAAAGTGCTTTATTGCAATGTTATAAAGAAATATTGAAACGGAACATGAAATAGGAAATAATGGATTTTTCATTGTGCAGAATATGAAAGTGTACATTTCGTGTACGGAAAAGTCGAACGTATTTATCTCGATAGGCACCGACTTGCGAAAAATATGAGGGAGCACCAAGAAATATTGGAGGGGCACACAACAATATCCATTTTTTGCAGTGCTCCAGATAGAAATAAATCACTAAAATAACTAAAATCAAATTAATGGAGATTTTAACGATTTCAACGATTTATTTCCATCAAGAGCATCATGAAAAAGTGGATATCGTTGTGTAGTTGTCATCCATTTCTTTAGAAAGCTGTAGTGCACAAGGCACAGAAAAAAGGCTTTCATATCCTCTTTCAAGTTTCTCTCTGGTATGTGTGCAGGGACACTAAGAGTTCCTTCCAGGAATTCCATCTGTAGATCTATTCTGTAACTGTTAATTTTTTTTAATAATTTTTTGGGGTTGTTTCCTTATATTTTTACTTCTTCTAGACATATGAGGTTTTGTTTTTCTTTGTCTTTGAGGATTTGAGTTGGGTTAGTTATGTATTCTGCTAATGACAGTTCAGTATCATTATATTGTCGTTAAGAAGTTATAAAATAGGCCTACTGCGTGCTGCTCGGGTGTTGCTCATCCTTGTTGTTTACAAATGACACGACGAGGAGCACCCAGATGAGAATCAGAACATGCGATTTCAACAAGCGACTCGGTATGATACAATGATCATCTCATCCTTGTTTAACATTGGCGAATAACAAGAATGTAGAATACACTGTATCATATGTGTCTTTTGTTAGAAGGCATCCTAGGACAATAGACGACATGTCAGCGTCGCCATTTTTAATTCACCGCGTCAACGTTATGTATAACGTATGTCACGTATGGCCAATGTTTTCCTGCAGTTTTGATCGCAGAAATTATTTGAAATTGTTAAAAAAAATCTTTTGTTAAAAAATGAAAAGGTAAATATTATTGAGGAGGCATTGCCTCCCCCAATAAAATTATTGAGGGGAGGGGCAAAAAGTGATCTTCCCCTCCTCCCCTAGACGCCTATATTTATCTTGTGTGTATATTCACATCATATTTATTATCTTTAAACGATTCAGTATCATTTCGACTTGTGCATGATATTCGTTCAGTCCTGAGACAATGGCTACGCTCGAAAAGAATAGCTGTTAAACTTTCATCGTCGGGAAATAGTAATTGCCATCACAAAAAATGCTAACATTCTACCAAAATGCCACCAAAATATTCTGTTATAATATTTGTATATAACTTTGCAATAAAACATTTCTAGCCAAACTTCATATAACACTTTTTCCTCATTTCTACTTGTAAAGTACGCTCCCGCAGTTTGTTCGTTAAATCCTGAAACACTATATTCTTTCGAAAGTAAAAATTTTAAGCTTCGAAATCCTTTTCTAAATTTAGATTTCGTTCATTATTAACAAAAATGTTTCAATTTTGAAATTAGTAACGCTACGAAATTTTGCTCTGACCCAATACATGTACGTATAATGTATGTGTGCGTATATATACATATGTAGGTATGTATATACATATATATAGAATTTTCAGTCTCGCGAGTGATCCGAAAGCCGTAGGAAACAACTTTACAGTCCATCCATGCCATCGGAGCAGCGTAATCTCGTGAATTGTCTATCCAATCGAGAATTCGATGTACATCGCGAGATTTCGACAATGCTTCGCGTGGGTTCGGCTGCGTGCCGGAAGCAAGGGCTGACGTGAAAATGCTTCCGGAGCCCCGAACGGAGCCCCGTAGTCGGCGAGTCCTACTTACGAGGTAATTTCGCGGAACAAGTTTTTAGTTCACGACTGGCAGTTACTCTGGGACACGAGTTAAGAAAGTTGCCTCCTCGAATCTCTTCCGGCATACGCGATGGGAGGAGAGTTTCGTCTCTTTCTAACGAGATTACGAAAATTTTTCAAATTTTCTAGAAGTATGCGCTGACGCTTCGACGTTGATTTTCACGCTAGTCTCTTTCAGAAAGGAAAGGAAAGAAAAGGAAAGGAATCGATGAACACCAAGGCCAATTTATACTGTGAACAATATCTCGACAATGAAGCGACGATGCACGTTATGGGAGAAGTTAGAAACGACGAATAGCACGTGCGCACAAATGTTCAGGGAATAAATGTCAGAAAACTTTCTAAATAGACTATAGCTACTTTCTCGTGCTACGGCTTTTATTACGATTATTTTCTCGTAAAATAAAGCGAATATTAAAAATGATTGTCTTATAAAAACTGCAAAAATTTTTAATAAGTCAAGAAAATTGTCAATGCTTTTGTTGTTCGAAACAAAATAAATATTATTAAATGAAAAGATAAAGTTTTTTTACTTTAAGCTATTATCAAATAACATTTAAAACTATATTATTATATTTAGTATATTTAATTTATAATAATAAGATAATTTTATAAATTTAATAATGTAGCTTAAAGTGTCATTATTACATAAAATTGAGTTTATTCTATTACATGATATATTTATCTTCAATAAAATTCGATTCCCAAAGTCAAAGTCGCTTCCATTAAAACTTGTTAAAATCCCATCGTTCCATTTTCAATTTTTTTTCACAAAGTCCAATCTTCCCGCTTTAACGTTACTATTACGAACTTCGAATATGTTTTTTGGATACATATGCTTCAAAAGTTCTCACCGACAATCTCATGCTATCTTTTACAAGGTCTTTCTTCTTTTCCATTTCACCTCAATCCCTTCGAGCGATCGATGTCACCTTGTCGAGTACGCTTCTTCTTTGTAACGCAAAGGAACTTTTATGTAACTTCGTCGGGGCACGGTGCAGATGCAACTAAGAAAGTTTAATTACGTGTCTGCACTTTTCTTAAGAGCAAGAATTATAGCTCGCCTGTTTGGCAGAACATTTATGCTCTCCTTGGCCGAAAACGAGCATTTAGGATTAACACAATTACGTCAAAATTGAACTTTTTAAACTTTCCAATGAAGTTGAATTATTTACGTCATACTCGAACACTTTTCTGACTTTTACTTATTGACCATACTCAGAAAACTTATGCGGAAGTTATTATCGTCTTCAATTTAACTACAAAAATTAAACTACTTTAACTATTTGCATATTATTGTAATAAATAAGTTTTTTATTCTTTTATGCAAAAATATAAAAACGAACTTGTATTTTTTTCCTACTAATTTAAGGCAATTAAAAAAATTAAAAATAATTTTATATTTTATAAAACTAAATAATATACATATGTAACAACAATAAAAGTATGTATTAATGTTATTAAAAATGTACAGTATAATAAAACTAAAGAAATAATGTTTATGAGAGACGTTGGATATTTCATTATTGATATTTTGTAACAAACATGACGATTGGTTTGAAATAATTAAAGGAGCTTGATGAAAATGAAAATTAATTTCAACAGATAGCCGTTATACTATATGTATGTCTGGTGATAATTAATTTGATAATTTAACGATGAAGAAATTAACGATGATGTAATTAATTTCGAAGATTCGCGTGAGTAATTAATGCTACGACGGGTGTAATGCACACGCGTCGCGTGCAAAACCGACTTCACGCCGAGGTGCGCATTTGGTTCATCCGTTCACATTAGATTATTAGTATCTGATTACTGTTGTAAATTAATTTCCGCGAAATAATACTGTTCGATTGGCGGATTATCAGCAAATTCCAATATGCAAAAGTATATTTTCCTCTTGCAACTTGAGTTATCGAGATAAAATCTGCTCTACGATGAGATTTTTTCATACGATGAGATTATATCTTCTTTTTGTAATAGTCTTCTTTATGCTTTTACGCTTGACTTAATAACCGAACTATAATATGATAAAATGTCGATCCTAAGATAAAAATTACATTATGGATTAAATCCTGAATAAAGATTGGCTTATATTTTCTACCAATAAAAGACTATCATTCAGAGGAAGTTTACAAATTTAGATTATGGCAATAAACTTCGTTTATCTTTAGTGTAATGTGTACTTAAAAAAATACTATTTGCCTTTTAAAAATTAATTGCTAATTAATATTTTCTACATTTTTATTCTCTTTTGTAATTCGAAGAAATATATTTTTAGTGTAAAAATAGATTGATTTCGAGGAAATAATTTCTTATTGCACATAATATGCAATTTAAATCAGACTAAAGCGATGTTTCGCATGTAATTACCACTTTGCTCAGATATTCATCGATTACTTGAGGGTTTCGCTTACGATCCAAACAGGAATGAGATCTAATCCGTTCACGACCGCAGACGTTATAGAACAATATATAATATTATACTATCACAATCATATATGCTTACTACTTTAATATCGGTAATTTGATGTACAACAGTTTCTTTATCAGATATTATCAATTTCTTTTGATTAGTGAAAGTTTTGAAGAGTTTTTATCTTCAGTAAAAATTGATTAAAAGCTATCATTTGTTGCAAATATTAATCGTCAACGTTATATAAATGCCTTAGTAACTAAATTCCAAATATAATTTAGCTTTCCTTCTCTCTCTCTCTCTCTCTCTCTCTCTCTCTCTCTCTCTCTCTCTCTCTCTCTCTGTTAAAGTAACTATTATATAAAAAAATAAAAGTTTTATTAAATTCAATTCAATATTATATATTTCTGTAATTTCCAATGACTCTACATTACACTATTATTTTTCTCTGTTTGATAACTTATTGTGGTATTCTGTAATTTGGAAGAAACACAACTTAAAGGATAAATTATATATTCATAAAAAAGAAATTGAGAAAAAAAGCATAAGAGAAAAAGGAAGAGAGTGAGAAAGGCTAACACTAGTTGCGGTAATGGCGATGGCGATAGGGGGTTACAGAAAGGAGAAGGAACTTGGGAAGGGGTAGACCCGGGAGAATTTTCAAGCACGACGTCGCAATTACATCGGATCAGAGTGGAATATTTCATCCGGCGCCCTTCATCCGACGAAAACGAGAAAGACGGGGTTGTGCAACCAGCCCCTCTGCTTCTATCCTTTCGTTTTCCACCCACACCCGCCCTCGTACGGATTATTAACGGGCAATTTGCTGCGTCTGCTGCTGACTGTATTGTCTCTCTATTCTCTGGTCCTCCGTCGGTCGGATGGCAGGCCGTCTTTCCTCTTTCTCGCATCCTTTCCCGTCTTCCGCCCGTATTCAGGCTGTCTCGTCGCCTCCACGTCAAGTGGTTTTCCTTCTCTTTCTTCTTCCAATCGACCTTTCGCCCTTTCCACTATCCTCGTCACGGCTGAGCGGTTCGAAGTTCGTTAAGATGGCACGAGCTGCACGAGGTTTCGGTCACTTGGAATCCCTTCGTCTGCAGAACCCTTTTTGTTGTATCTCTTCGAGGACATTTTCCGCTCCATCTCGGCAGGAAGACAGAAATAGAAATGGGGAAAGTGTAACTGATGAAGCCGACAAAAGCTGTTATTTCGAAGAAAATGATGACAATTGATCGGCGCGGAACACATAGCATTTCTGAATTATTGATTTGTAACTAAATTTTTATTACAATTGTATTTTAATTTATGTATTAGTGATTTAAACTGAAACTGTACAAACTCAACTCGTCTTACAGAAAAGTTTTCTTAATAAAACAAGAGTACACTTTTGTTTTCCGAGACATTACATCCAACTAAAAATTCAAAACCTACAAGAAACGTTAAGATAACGAGGAGATTCGCGAAACATAACGTTGAAACTTTACAAAAGACGATGAGTGACCTTATTACGAGCAAGCGTAAGTACACAGCTTGGTACATTAATGATCCAAGAGCTAAACAACTCAAAGTAAAAAAAAGTTTTCAAGATATACATTGTAATTACTCTTTTATTATATTTTATAAAAAATATTTTATTTATTATGATGCAAAATATAAATGTAAAAACACTATCCTTTTTTTTATTAAAAGGACGTTTTTATCCAAAAAATTATTAAATGAAATATTATTTTTCTTACATCAAAGTATTGATTTATAATAATTTAATAATACATATATATATTTATTTACACATACATTCATCTATACGTGCGATAAAATTCTGATGTATCCATCACTGAAAAAAATGCATGTAATTTTACATGGAAATTACATGCATATGACTGGAAAATTATCTAAATTACATAAATATGCTTGAAAATTTACTGGAAATTGTAAATTTCCAATCATGTTTAGGCAATTTTCCAGTCATGAACATGTAATTTCCATGTAAAATTACATGCATTTTTTTCAGTGTATATAATTTTGTGTGATTTTGTAATTAATAACTAATAAAATCTATAAAGCACATTTTCATTTATATTTATCTTTTAATAACAGAAAGAAGAAAATAGTTCGTCTCTTCAACAGAAATATATAGATATACTACTTGCCATTCTCTTCTTTTCCACCAAAATGAATGTCAGAAACATCAGAAATAAGTGAATAAAACATTTAAAAAGGATGTAATATTCATGTTCGTTCAACTCAATATCGCATCTTTAATATTGTATTATATCTCAAAGAAGATTACGTCTTTACGTGCTTCATTTGCAAGGAATTTCTCTGCGACCGTGCCTAAGAATGTAACCCAGGTGAGAAGACCACTAATGATTTCTCCCTCTACTGGCAATCATTTCCCGTAGATAGGTAAACCCCTGAGGAACGAAACTGGTACTCTAGAAACGCTTTGCAGCGTGACACCGGTAGGTACTTGTATTTACGAGATATTCGCCGGGTAATATCGGACCTACGAACTCGCGTGGCGATACACGTGTGCGTAAACCCGAGAAAGGCGAGCAGCCCCTGGCACTACTAGCAGCGCTCCGGTTCCGACTGCAGTCAGTAAGCCAGTTAGGCGGGGTATTTAGGAGGGAATTTGGTGGTCCTGAAGTTGTACATTATACTCCGTCTACTGCGGAGAGAGAAGAGAGTCTGCAGCCGGTGTTACGCAGGCCGGCTGCGGACCCAAAATCCACCATTTCCCTGGGGCTGGAATTTGTGGCTCGGTAAATTTAATAAGTCGACAAGCAACACTCTCCCTCGAATCCCATGACACTCGCCACGACACAATTTTGTCAATTGTTCTTCGAGATTTCTTCATTAATATTAAGATTTAGATAAAAATAAGGAATTTTTTTCCAACAAATTATAATATTTTTCTACATCGCAAATGATTATAATTAGATTAATGCTAAATTAAAGTTGTATGAAAAATAATTACTATAAAAAAATTAGATTTTATAAGACATTAATTTGATTTAACTAATTCATTTTTTATTTAGTATAAGTAAATATTTCTTTAGTATTTTTCAAATAAATATTTATTTATTTGAATAATACTAATTTTATTTATTAAAATTTAATACATTTTTTCTCAGCGTGGATTAACACAACTATTATAATGATTTAAAAAAATATTGCGCACTAATAATAAGTCTTTCTCATCGTTTTTCTTTGATTTTCATCCCAATGTTTTCGTACATATCTAATTTTTTATTATCCTCTTAAGACAAAATTTTGAATTATAAATTTTTGTCAGAGGTTAAATCAACTGAGAAGACTACAAAAAAAAGAGAGAAAAAAGATCGACTTGGTTTCAAGTAATTTACTTTTCCGTCTCGTCGAGTCGTTCCTGCGATCTTAGTGCGCCGTTGAGTTTGCTACAAAGAGCGTTGAAGTAACATAGTTCGAGATTCCGTTCGTCACGAGAGTTTGAAATCACTCGCCTGGTATTCGCAGCTCGATGATGTAGTTGGAGATACAATCTTGAAGTAGGGGGAGACTACGAGTCGACCGTCTTGTTTGCCTCGTCTTCAACGATACGTGAATGGCAGACAATGGCTTTTCGATGATGAAACGAGAAGCGAAACTTGGACGTTCATTGTTTAGTCGACTAACTCGAGAGATAGCACTATATCGATGAAGCAACATAGAAGTACATCTGCGCGACAGATCGAACATTAAGATTGTTGTTGACCGATTTATATTATCGTAGAATAGACAGCATGTTACTCATAACAATGGGTGCCATATGCTTACGGTGACCATACTTTCTTAAAGAAAATAAAGAATAAATCTGAAAATTTTAGGGCTTCGTTCCTATGTTTTTAAACCAGTTTGTAATTGTCAAGAATTTGTGCATTAAAATTTTATTGCACAGTATAATCAAATTGAGATAATGCGCAGTTTTCTGATAGTTTGTAATTGATTCGATTGTATTAGAACAAACTCTTGATCTGAAATATATAATAAAAGGTTCAAAATAATAAAAAATAAAAACAATTATAGTTCGAATGAATTTAATTTTAAAAATTAAGAAATATAAAAAATTAACAAAAACAAATTGCATTTATATGAAATTGTAAAATATTTTCCGTAAAAAATTGCTTATTGATGCAATATTAGACATTAAAACACTAGTTAGAAAATAATTTCCGGTAATGTCAAAATAAAGAACACATTAATTATAAATTAAAAATGCCTATACCGGTCGAAGCTAAATCTGTAATGCTTAAATAGTTCAATTGAATTATATATATACTATATATGTACTTGCATATATACGAGGTAATATTTTTCGCAATAAACTTATTTACAGTTTTTCAGCACATTAACATCTTACTAATATGATGCCTGATCGTGCAAAATTATTAAGAATAGCTTGTCAATTTAATTTAATTCGTGATATTATTCCAGTAGTGTAATTGCTTTTATAAGTCCGGAAAACCAATTCGGCGCGCAGTTTGAAGGATTACAAATATGGTATATATGCAAGTACATATATAGTATATATATATATATATATATATAATATTTCACATTGAATTATTTAAGTATTACGGATTTAGCTTCGACCGGTATAGGCATTTTTAATTTCTAGTTATTGAGTGTGTTCTCAATAGTATGGTACGGTCTAAAATAATATTTTTATTGAAAACAAAGAACAGTAAAGGACAATATTAGAAAATAAAAGACAAAATTGGATTTTGAAGAAACAAATAAATCTAAAGGACAGCTACCTAAAATAAAGAACTGTCTTTTACAATAAAGGACGTATGGTCACCATACATATATTTGAAGTTATATATCATTGAAAATAGATATTTTGAAAATACAAGTCTTCTTATCACAAATAACTATATACAAAATGTCTTAAAACAATAATCACTTGTTATTTATATTACATATTTATTTACTGTATTTTGTATTATACTTCGATTTTTATGATATAAATTTTTTCAAAATTAAGAATTGTTCAATATATTATAGCAAGAAAAAAACAACATTTATTATTTTTAAAGCTATATAAATTATAAAGCTTTATAAAGAGAGATTTCGTAGATTGATAGAGTAGAATAGAAAATGGAAAAAGATTTTCTTTTATTGCACAGAAATACGGGTAAGATCAGATCGTTTCAATTAAAGGTCTTCCATGAGAGAGAAAGAGAAATAGAGATCTGCTGTCTCCATTTTTGTCGAGTGAAATGGACCTTCCCATCTCGCACTTTCCTTTACATATTTCACGGTACAACTCACTCGGACACTGACGGAATAAAAGCGCCGGCGCGAGGGTTGGTTACGAGCGGTCAAACGTTTGCAGTACCGACAGGAGGGTAACTACGAAGCCGAATACCAGCGAGCCATTCTACAAAGTAAACACGATGGAGCCAGCCAAGGTTTATCCTCGTCTGAATGCAACAAGCTATTTCTACTCGTCCAACTCTTCTCTCGTTCGAACTACTCTCAACGCTCCTTGTGCACAATTTGTGACAGTGCACTACGATAGTTTCCGGTATACTTCCTCGTTCCCCGTGAAAGAGCTATAAATGAGTTAGCAGTTATTTAACCATAAATCTAAGATATAAAACTATATTAGAAAAAATATCTAATATATATAAAAGAGATTTTAAAAAATATAAAGGCGGTTCTAAAATTTGTTTCAATTATTGTATAATTATAACTCATAGAAAACTTAGATCTTAACATATGCATCAGTATTTCACTTCCAAATAAATTATAGCAAGTAATACACAGTAATAATGATGTGTAAAAAAGTCGCAGCATCCAAAACTCATGAAAAATGAAAGACATTACGGTATGTATATTTTCGCTGATAAAACAAGCGGCTACCATTTCGCGCTATTGCCATGCATCTCTTGCTCGTGTATGCATGGAATTTTTCAATGGACGCTTCTCGAGCTGTTACCGGAGAACGAGGCTATCACTTGTATCATGATAACTATTCTACGAGTACATATCGGATTTATTTCATTCATTAGCCATATCGCGCTTTCATTAATCGCAATGCGATTGATTGCAACTGCTTTAAAGCAAAGATTTTCCATATAAAGATCTAATTCATTTGATGATATCGCGATAACAGAATGCGCCTTTAACGTAAAAAAATATAACAGTATTTATTACCCTTGCAGTTACGATTGATGAATTGATTGAGTCGTGTTGTAAATAACAAAAAAATATTTCCTGCCCTACTAAATAATAATCACTGACTTTTATTAGTAATTACTTAAATAAAACGGTTTTATATCTTACTGTTTCTATTTTTTCAAATATGATTCTCTTTCCTTTATAAAGTAGCGACAGAAATATCATTAATCTAAAATGCACATCCATTTTTTAAGTATGAGGATAAAAATAAGAGTAATTTTTCATAACTATTAAACTAAGTCAGTTGAGAGAGTTTTAATAAATCCCGACTTAAAATTGATGGCACAGTAATTAAAATTATAATATTCAATAGTTGCAATTCGGTTTTAACACTCACATCTTGTTAGCTTCTACCTTTTTTCTGTATGTAATGAACGTAAAAGATAAAATGAGATTTATAGCATACGTATAGCGATGAATGTATAGCAATAAAACAAATGAAAGAAAAAAGAAGATAATATTACATATAATTCATTTCATTATATTCTGTCGCTTACATCAATTCATATTTCGAGAAAATACACATGTGCTTCCAACTATGATAACCACAAATTTTTAAGCGCACTTTACCATAATTCGACAATATAATTCATACTTGGTACGCTGCTCTGTTATTATGACATGCGTATTTTCATTCTCCTGCGAGCAATTATGATTTGTCCAACCGACCATATCATCCGCTGAAACTGCAGTGACAATCATTCGCGATCTACATTGCTGATCGAACCCAACTAACATAACGCTATGTAATAATTAGATACGTTGAACGACAGTAATGTTACAACGGAGCAATAAATCATTTCGTTCTACAACAACAATAATTTTTGTTCCGCCATGAGGCAATTGTGAATCGCGCACATAATTGCATTAGTTTGTACATTCATTGTACAAGATATAATTCGCAGAATTTTGCATTAATCTACAAATGCATTCTTTTTCCTAATAAATTTGAAAATGATTTTTTATTAGTAATATTTCAACATTATCTTATTTATACAATTTTTAACTTTTACTTATCAGAATTTTTAGAAATTAAATATAAAAATATTTATATATAGCTTGTTTAAAAAATTAATTCAAAACATTTTAGGACCTTATATTTTTAATTTTAAAAAAGGAATTACGAAAAATTAATTAAATAAATTATTATTAATTAATAATTTATATGTTACAAAGTAAAGGTTAAATTTATTTAAAAATAAATTTTTCGTGTTTTATTCGAACCTTATTAAATTATTTCATTATTGCACATAGAATAATACAATATTTTAATATTTGGTATGAATGTAAATTTTGTCTCTATTAAAAATGTATAGTAACTTATAATTTATTCAAACACATGATTATATTGTCTTTATTCCTCGTTATATTAATTATATTAGGACATACCTTTATTAACAAAAATGTAAGGAATAGCAATATCATTGGATATTGTTGTTATAGAATCAAATCATAAATAATATATATAAAACGTTAAAAATATATATATTTCATAAACCTATTTATTTTCTAAATTGCTTTTTTCTAAAAAAGTCTAAAAATTCCTAAATTACACATTTAATTATTGAGCAATGACAATTTTAATGACATCGAGATACAGTGTGAAAATATGGCCTTCGAATTACCAAAACCACCATAAATTTCAGCGTTTCGCAGAGGCTTTGTAGAGCATAATTGATTTATATCGTGATTTATGAGACATTTCCTATACGAGGGATAGACCAGCCCTTTTCAAGAGAAAATAAATTGCTCTTAAGCACAATCCCGTAAATAAACAAGCGTACCATTTAGCGTATATCTCCGGTACCCATAAGAGCTATTAACTTCAACGATTTGGTTGACAAAAGGATATAAAGGTAAATGGCACGAGAGAGAATAACTGATCATGAACAATCACTGCTGAGGTCAATGAACAGTTAAAAAAGTCAATTTATTTTTTATTTTCGATAATTCAATAAATTTCAATCATATTATCTATATTTAATCTTATTACATATAATCATATTATTTTTAATATTATATTCCATGATTTGCTTAAAATCTTTTCGTACGCATAGAGTTTATTTTCATTGTTTCTTAAATAATTAAATAGTAACTTAAATTATAAAGAATTTAGCAAATCAAGGATTATTATTTAGTGAAATTAAATAATTGACTAGACTCTGAATAAAGATTTATAATATTCAGATGTGATCTTTTCCTGTCTGTTTCATATTCCATTTATTCCAAGTTCATGATCTGAGTTTTCTCACCGACTGGAATATAGTACTCAGCAAAATCTTTACGTATTCTCGGAATTGAAAACTAAACGGGAAAGCGCGCCACTCAAGAGATAACGGGTGGCTTCGTGACTTTTTAAAGTATCATCTTGAAGTAATAGATGAGAAGATCCTCGCCTGAATTTATAGTCGCGTTCGCGAAGTTCAAAGTTCTCGCGAAGGGATTTTCTCGGATCATAAGTTCTTGAAATATGCGTGTAATAGAAAAACGCGATTGAAGATCTTTACGAGAACTGGCAGTCCGACGGACGAGCTGGCAGCAGACTTTTAATCCCATCTTGTTTCTATGCGGAATTCCGCACTGGAAGTTTCCCGAGAGGATGTCACGAATGAATGTACGCGATGGTGCCATATCTACATCTCTCTACATTTTGTTTCCATATAACTTGCTAGATCATTACTTTAAGATAGTGTATAAAAAAGAATAAATATCGTGTAAGAAATGGAGATTATTTAAAATTAAAATTTTTGCTATATGGAATAAAATCATAACACAAAAGCATTTTTTTTTTCCCGAAAAAACAGCTGCAAAAAGTTAGCTGTACAGTCATGCTGTATAACATTCTCCATAAAAAATGTATCCTTCCTTCTTCATACGCTTTTTTAATTAACATAAATATCATAATATATGTATATGATAATTATATGTAGAGCCTCTCTTAAAAACATATCATTTTTTAACATTAAACAAAAATTGGTTCATACGAAGCTCAAATTTCATAATATTTATCATTAATATTTTATTAACAGAACACATAACACGTACACATTTAGAAATGTTAAAATAAACTTGAAAACGAAAAACAGAATGGAATTAGAACGTCAATCAAAACTGCATAAAATCTTTATGCATGAATAATTTTGAGTGCTAATTTAATATGTAATAATAATAAATCACTTATTTTTAAATTTACAGACGAAAACAGATGAAATCAATGTCAGATCATTAAAGCTCCATACTTTTTAAGGAAAATAAAAACTATTAACAGATTTTAGAATATATAGTTTTACGATTAAGATCCTTTATACAAGAAGACTTTTATTTCACAGTACTATATGAAGTAACAGTGTTTGTTTTCTTCAAGTTTAATTTGCTACAAAATTCAAACGCAATTACTAGTCTATGTTAATATTAAGCATATCCATAATTCAATATCAAATAAAATTTTAGCTAACGAATTAATTGTGTGTGATATTGCATTTACAAAAAAATTAGTTTATTGTCGAAAGAAAAAGTTGCTTATTTAATAATGAATAAATTTCAGTAATCATAAAAATTAATTACCGTTAAGCGACGACGCGCGACGTACGCCGATCACAATGCCGATAAAAAAGAAAGAAAGAACTACAAACTGATTCTCAAGTACGGCGTGTGCCTCTCCAAGCCACTTCGGTGTCGACTCCCGACTCACGTATTCGACTCCTCTTATCGCGAGAGCGGCCGCATGCAACCCCTCACGCTTCGATGCGCGATAAAACCGTGCCGTACCATCTCGGGACGGTAAAGGCCGTCCGATTTCACGTGCCGTTTAGCGCACTTTAATTCCATTAAAAGGACATAACGGCGGAGATCGCGCATAATTTCTCGCTAGCAGGGATAAGAGGAATCGACTTGAAAGAGACGATGAGGAAAGGTAACCGTGTGTTATCGTATTTCCGACCCTCATTGCCGACGGATATGAATTCATAAGAACGACTAACGGATAATAGATATTCGCGGCTCTACTATTTCCACTGGAGTTTTCAACGCGTCCGAGAAATTTAAATAAAGCCCATTTCTCTCGCGCGCTGGTATCGCGTTTTGTTTTACGAGCGGAAAGACGAGATATCTCGTCGCGTGATTTCATGAGCTCGTTCTATGTTAAAGTTAAGACATTGCGAGATAAGACTTAACGCGAGAGATTATTACAAGCGACACTGCCAATTCTCTCGGGCACGCCTATCCCGTTATTAGTTCATTATTCCGTAATGCGAAACATTTTATCTTGTACTAAATGTAACATTACTTTGTAATTGTCATTATAACTACATTACAGTACATCAAATCGATGCAACTTCGATGCAATCGAACCAATTAACCCTCCACCGACAATATGGGGACTCTTAAGGAATGTCGATTTTTTTATTATGAATTTTAAGGAAATGAACAGATAATGGAGAAATAAATCGATATTCTTAAAAAAAAGTTTCCTAAAAAAACTTGATAATGTTGAGATTATGTATAAGGATGCCG
The DNA here is from genome assembly GCF_001594055.1 of Mycetomoellerius zeteki. Lineage (NCBI taxonomy): Eukaryota > Metazoa > Arthropoda > Insecta > Hymenoptera > Formicidae > Mycetomoellerius > Mycetomoellerius zeteki. The sequence continues at coordinate 1,136,056 of NW_017257409.1, read as the reverse complement.
GTATCTAGTTACTTATTTCGTAACAAGGACGAATAAAAATCGTGTTTGTGCTTTTAGTGACTCATATTGTAGATCGCGTAAGATTTTGTGCAAATAAAAAATTTGAATTCTTTTTCGTGTTCTACATCTGTTTGACATAAAATTCAATAAATATATAAAAATTTTACTTTTAAAATGGATTCTTCGGTGTTTTATCATATCTTCATTAATTTAATTACAAAATCAATGTTTATAAAGATATGTCAGACATACATAATTCATGAAATGTTCAAAATTGAAGAAGAAACTTCTCCAGAAAGATTTGTTAAATTAGAGAAACGTAAAAGATTTTCATTAGTCAAATATAAGAAAACTTAATTTATAGTTTATACTGTACCTTATTATACAAATCGATAATTTTAAGTCGCAATCAATAAAATAGATTAATTAAAAATCTGTATTTTGCAAATTAAATTTAAAATAAATAAAAGAGAAGTAAATTATTGTATATTATAACTCCTAATATATTAATAATAATAAGGTTAATATTCAATAGATCATATTTTCGATAATTTTCCAGTCATTGAAGAATGGCTGATAAATACAAGTTTTAAAAATAATAGTGGCCTACAAGCTTATCCACGTGTGAACGCAGGTGCTGACTTTATTACTGTGCGTGCAAAGACGACGCAGACGGCGGTGACAATCGGGGTAACATTTTACAGGCACGTGAGGAGCTTTAACGAGCCGGCAGTTGACCCGTCTGAGGGCATAAAGACACGTGGTCCGCGAACAAATTACGCGCGCGGTATAAACCGCGTGCGGCCAAAACTTCCCTGGAACTTCTCGTCATGGCGTACGTGACAAATCTGACGTCACTTTGTGTAAGTGCATACAACGTGCTCGGGGCGTATAGCGAGAGAGAACGGCGACGGTGAGATCCGGTAACTCGGGAACATTTTGCGGCAATAAGGAGAGCGGAGGGGATTAATGAGTAACAAAGCAGCATCCGTGTAATGTTAGGACACGAGGTGAATCGATTAAAAAGAAAATGAGGACAAATGTGAAACTTTCAAATGTAGTGGCTTTAAAAAGTTTTGAAAGAGAAATCTCAAATGTTTTGGATCAATCAAGTAAGAAAACGAATTCTATTTTTGGCCAAAGCGGACTGAAAAATGTACTTGCAAATTTGTAAATGAACATTGTCGAGCACCAAGATCCGCTTTAATAAAAAAAATTCTTTTTTTAAAAATAAGTAATTCTTTTTTTATGTGATTTATTCTTATCGGTTTAATAAAAATGCATACATAGTTGACTTATTTAATATCTTTTTAATAGTTTACTGTTATTCTATCTACCAGAGCAATTCTGTGTACTAGGTAATTATATTCGCGTTTTCCAAGAGATCCGAAATAAAAATGGATTAGCGATGAAGGCTGTCTCGTTATTCGCACGTGCGGCCGCACGCAGCTTAACGATCATGATTTATCGAGGACAGAAATCGAGTGACGAATCTGACATTATGCCACGATGCAGCAACGATGCGGGAGTGGATAATTTGACCGCATTTTGCGGCGACCAAGGGATGGTTAACGATTACGACGGGGAGGACCGGCAGTTGAAGCGGGCCAGTTGGGAGTCGTGTAGAACGAGCCACCCGCGCCACCCTGGGTAACGATAGCTCGCGTTAACGACCACCGAGTGCTACAAGCTTGCAGCTCGGAAACCGGACGGCGAGAGAGCACCGTGCAGGACAACACGAGACAACGTGAGAGAGGAGACGAGATGAAACGAGACGAGACGAGATGAGACGAGACTGTCGGTAGGCCGACAGCCCTAATTGCCGGCCAGGGATTTACAGGAGGATAGGTGCCAGGAATATAAATATCCTCGCAGGATAGCTCGCCACCAGGAATTTCCACTTGCACCACGGCTAGCCAGCCAAGCCAGCCAGTCGGCTGTCTCGCCTTTGCCCTCACCAACCGCCGTTCTTCTTCGTCAAGCTTCGTAATCCCACCAGGGATTTTCTAACGTACCATGAATTCCTGCGGCACGTCCCGCTTGGCTGTGACCGTTTGCGACACGAGTCCGTACCGCGAAATTAAAAAGAATCTGTCTTTGTCGAGCACATGGAAAGTGTCGATTCGGTCATGTGCCGACGAGCGTAAGCGCGCGCGCGCGCGCCACGCATCCCCCAAGTAAACCGATTCACTAAATTCTATTGACGTGTATAATAAAGGCGACTGTATGACGAGAGCTGTTCTCTAATAATAACACACGAGGGAAATAGAACAATTTTTCTTTGTTTAATTTAGGTGATTGCGAGAATACACAACAATAAATACGAAACTCACTTTTAGATTTTCTAATATTCTATACAGATTAAAATAAATGAGCGCAAGAAAAAATTAAGAACGTATGAAGAGATATAACTTTAACTTAGATAGACATAAAGTAAATAATGATAAATTTCAATTAAATTTAATTTCTAGCCACTTTTTGACATTTCGTTTATCGTATACGGTATGTGCGACAAATAAATATTGGTGTCGCGCGATAAATTCTAGGATGCGTACTTTTATACCACGCAATTGTTTCGAATACAGCTGGACAAAAACATTTCGTGGCGCGTTTAAACATGCCGTGCAGAGCGCGGGGTTTTATGCATCTACCACGCGCGCATCGGTCACATCGGTACGGGGATGTAATTTCTGCGGGACACGAGCGCATTAAGCACCGTTGAGAATAATCTACAGCACGCAATCACCAACGGGCCAATGAAAGTTACTGGCAGATCTAGAACGTTGCTTTGCCATTATTTTGAGCTGATGAGCATCGCTTTCTTTTTTAATAGTAAGCAATTAATTATTCATTTAAAAGTAATTATTTTTATTAAATGTATTTCTAAATGTGTAAAAATTGAAAAAATACCTGCCTTCTTTTGTAAATATATATACCTATCCTATACATCTAATAAATATATTTACTTAAAATATATAATTTGTATCTTTTTTTTTATTTATTTTCCAGAAAAATCTAAAGTATTTTCATTATTTGAGATAATAAATTCTATAAAATCTTAATAAAAAAGATTTGTATCTATGTTATTTTATATATTTACAAACCTCACAGTTATGATTTATTCTTTATTGTATTTTTCAACAGTTTATATTTATAGTTTTATATTTTTGAAATATTTTTCTTTGTTACTTTTGTTTATATTGACTGTTATACAACTTTGCCGTTTAGATGATGTATGTTGTTTGTTTTATAAACATGCCACTTCCAGGTTATATGATCGGTCGATGTATTTATGTTCTATGAAGCTGACGTTTAAAATAGTCTCTTACGATGTCAGAAATGGGCAAATGGCTGCACGACTCGATGTACACGTGAGAGTGTAAGGTAGGAAAATATCCCGTGTCGAGGGACGAGTTTTACGTGCGCACACCTCGTATATCGGTCACATTAATGCCATATAATTTTACGGTCCACCTATACAGTTCCGGTGCCCCACCAATCGCGTAGCACTTTGATAAAAACTGGGACGTGTGACTTGGAACACTGGAACACGAGCTTGGGACGATGCTTTGACAAAAAGCCGGCGAACTGACGGCAAAAAATGAAATTTGAGAGGTTGAATAATTTTATCACAATTCAATAGTTTTTCGAATACGCGGAAGACAGCACTTAGTTTGAAAGTTTTTATTCTATATCCGCGATATTTCGTTCAACGATTTGAAGACATTATTTTTAATAGGGCAGATTGCTCCATTTAACGCTGCTATTGAATAACGCTTTACAAAATAATGGCGGAAGCAAATGTAGTATTTTCAAAGATTTTTTTAAAAACACATGGATGGATATGTCCCAAAAATAAACTCTAAAATTGTACAATATACAATGTCTATTTTATTTTCAATAACTATTTTTAATGATAACGATCGTAGGCTGTACAGATTTATAAGTCGACAACGAAGTTTATGATTGTGTACTTAAAGGATTAATTCTGGTAAATCAATACACGCTGCGATTTTTATTTTCAGAGACATATAGGGTCTTCTGAATTAATCATCAAGGCATCTGGTCGGAGAACTTCGCTAATTGAAAATGTCGTTATATCGTAATCTCGTCTTACAACGACGAGCAAAGAATCATTTTACAGGATATTTCATCTAGGAGACGACGCACGCGATAAGAGGCGAAAGATACGAATTAATTACTTCGATGTCCTCTCAAGCAACTGGAGGTTCAAATTCCCTTAGGACAGTAGTTTATCTTGATTACCTTTAGTCCTTTAGACCTTAGTCCGGGATTAAGAGGGATGATTGAGTAGTCCGCAAGGGCCACGTCTGGCTTGGGCTTCTGGTGTTATATGAAAACACCCTGTCACAATGATTTGTTCTTATTGCATTAAAGTAGCAAGATTAAAAAGTCTAAAACTTGTTTTTAATAATGTATTCGCTTCTTTGCTTGAATTTATATAATCATCAAAAGTAGAACAATATTTTCATATTATTTCAGACTTTTTAAAACAATCTTTTTACATGTATATTATGATTGAATTATGATTTAATGTTACGGTGATGCAAATAATTACGATTAAAGAAAAAATTATATTCTGTGTTCATTTAAAAATTGCAAAATGGAAATACTCTTGTAACAGACGCTACAATTTTACCCCGTTAATATCATGTTAACCTCCCCCCACCATCTATGCCAGCAAACTCAAACCTTAACTATCGACTTCCTGTCCGGTGACCAATCATCGAGTCCGCTTACGACCACGAAGCGAAGCATCACGTTAAAGAACTTTCAGGAAACCTACTTTGGGATCCTTTAAAGGATTATCTTCGTCGACGTGTTCAAAGTCATCTTCAGAAAACCATTCAACCACCCATTCAAGTCAACCGATATTTGATGAACGTATGTTCTAAAGTGCAGGACTTCAAAGAACCGGCTTTGCGGAAACGACAAAGTTTTTGTCGTATTCAGCGAATCGGTTTCTTTGAGAAAGCTGCACGTCGATTAATAACGATTTATCGCGATGAGCCATCTTACTCGAATACATCGGAATTATTAAAAGCCTTTCAAGTATGTGTGTATGTATGTATGTATGCTGTGGCGTCGAGTGCTTTCGCAAATGATTAATTATTTCTGTGACATGAAGTTTTGCTTAGACGCGCGATAATGGAAGCGACGAAAGCTTTTGTTCGCGTGACAGTGATAAAAAAGTTTAATCTTTGTGTATTGCACATTTAAAAAAATATTTCTCGCAAATGCAATCGGTCAAAAAGTTTTCACAAATGTAGGTAGGTAGTAAAATAGAAAATAATTTATCTGATTTAATGTTTTCAAAAGGAAAAAAAGCAAAATTTGTTAAGTAGGTTAAATATGAAATTGTAAAGATTGACACACAAGCTCGCGCGGAAAGTCTGATTTTAATCAAGATTGAACGATCCACGAAAATTTGGTTTCACGAAAGCTAGGTTAATGTTTCGTATTATACCTCGTGATGGATGCTACTCGTTAATTTTATAATTTTGCTGGTGAGCGGCATGATAATTGAGATAGAGTCGAATTTACGTAAGAAAAAAAATGAAACTAAGTAGACAAAAAGAATGCAAGGAAGAATATAAAAAATGATAAAAAGAGAGAAAGAAGAAAGACAAGTAAAATGGGAACTGCAGAAGGATGAGTAGAAAGAAGAAGAAAGAGGATAAATAAGAGAATAAAAGAAAAGATGAAAAAACGGAAAAAATGGAAGAAATGAGAGAGAAGTCAAAGAATGAAAAAATAGAAGGATGAAATGCGCAGGTGAGAAAGCAGGAAGAGAAAATGAGTAGGGAGGTGAGAAAGGTCGGTGGATGATTGGCTACCCGAGGCCACCCCTGGTCGCGAAGTACTAATATCGGGTTGGGTAGGATATACTCTTACAAATTGTCTGCCGGCGCGTCGTAGGGGGTTGCGCGCAGAGGGGGATTTGTCTCCATTAAAGGGATTGAGGTTTCTTTCTCTCTCCCCGACAACGCCCTACTTATATTTCGCGCCTGCTCTCGTCACGCTCTAATCTACCGTTCCTTTTTCCGGTGTTCTCTCATGCCTCACCATACACACGCTGTCTTATTGAGGCGAGTACCAGATTGGAAGACGAATCTTTCACCAGCAACAAGCTTCTTCGCAAACCCACATCCAGTTAGCGAGCGCGAGTACTTTGCTTTTTGCTTTTCGAGAGACGCAACCTAGTCAAACATACTAAATTCCCGCTAATGGTTACTTCTTCGTTTTACGGTTTCTGTATCCTACTTTCTGTGACTCATAAGTTCGTAAGGTGCTCTACATCTTAAAATTAGAAGGCTTATTGGATACTGTATGTCAAACAGAAATTGTTAAGATGCCTTACATTTTAAAATTAAAATATTTTTATAAGTTATAAAATTATGTTTAAAAATCAAGGTAACTAAAGAAAAATAGTATATTTCTTATTAATTTTGACTAAACTTAAAAAAATTTAATTTTAAAACAATTAAGTTATAAAAATATGTATAATGTTACTAGTTAAAAAAGTATAAAAGATATTATTTTTATTAATTTTTTATTCAGCACAGAAAAATAAAAGTTCTAAATTCGTCGAAAAATCTGTATATGCAAGAAAGATTCTGGAATGTTTCGTATAAGAGGTCACGAAGAGACACACTGCGTGGCACGGGTTGCGTCGATTCGATAAAAAGAAAAAGAAAACATTGACTCGATATTATTTTATCGGATAGTTTTCGCTCGAGACCGACTGAGGGAAAGAATGGGCCACGTAAGAGCGGCTGATCGAATTGATCTACTGTTTCCACTGCGGAATCGGGTCAACCCCGTTTTCGCGTAGGTATATCATCTTTTTCTTTATTCAAGCGATACCGTTACCATTCGCGAGAAAGGAAATCTTATAAAAAGTGTTGAGAGAATGATGCCGTACTATTTGCGAGATGGAATTGAGTTATCTGTCACAACAATTCACGGAATAAGAAAACAAAATTGATTAATTACAATATCTCGAACATATTTTTAAAAATTTTGCTTTTAAAAATACATTGGAATATCTTTCAAATTCAACCTCTATATAATAATTTTAATAATATTACACGATGCTATGTAATATTATTTGACATTTTTTCAAAAAACGTCAAAATAATACAATATTTTAATAAACTTTAAAAAATAAAATCCTCCTTTAAATCAGAAAAAAACCTATAAAAAATGAATATTTAATAATATTTAATAACAAAATAAATGTCTGTAAATTTTAAAATAAGTAATACTTAAAAATATTTAAAAAATTGAATAAAATATTATAAACAGAATTTCTTTCCTTTTTTCTTTTTGCCACAATGCATATCTATTAATGTATATATTTGTATAATTACTACTGTTATTAAAGTGTAAATTTTATATAATATACGATGAATAATTATCACGAAGAATTTCAATTCAACCTTGATAAAATTCTCTTTATTATGGTTCCACACTGAAAAAAA
>NW_017257409.1:1126847-1128233 GCF_001594055.1 Mycetomoellerius zeteki | reverse complement strand
CAGCCAATCTTTTTTTTCAGTGCACTACAAAAATAATATATCTCACTTCTTTTGTATTCGCATCATTTCTAATGTAACACGTTTGTTAGTATCTGATTTAATTTTCAAATCGGCGAAACATGACGATGATATGCTATGACAAAAATACATCTGCGATCTCTTCGACACGTTATTTTAACCAGGAAAAACAAGTATGATTCTACGCTTTGTAGTGCGTTAGATTTTGTCAGGTTGACCGTTATCCGTGTGTATGTAGTAGTATTTGTATTTATGTATATCTGGTACGTAGGGTCACACTTGACCAAGCGAAAAACGTGATAAATCTGTGCAATTTGTTACGCCGATTATCGTGCGGTATCATAAATTCAGAAAGAAGATCTTATTGCCCGGAAGATTCCGATGTACGTCATAATGGAAGATAATATTGGGATCCCTTCCAAGCCATTGTATCCGATGGTTCTCTTTGTGGATCGAGAGAAACATGGTGAACGCGCAGTACAACTTTTATCGGAATATATTTGAATCGGAAAATACACAACCTCTGAATTTTTACAAGGGAGAAAAAAGTCTTTGTATAAAAAGCTAGAAAAATATTGTGAGATACATTCTTAATTTTATTAAAGTAATAATGAAATTTCCTTTTAATGATTTCCACAATGTAATTTCTCAAATAGAGAAGCTACCTGAAATAAATAAATTTATATAGTATAAATAGAATTTATCAAATCTTTTTTTTTTGTGAAAAGAAATTTAAGTCACAACCATTGATATATATATATATATATATACAGGGTGTTTCCAAATTAAATCGCAAAACTTCGGGAGCGTGTAGAGGAGTAAAAAACTAAGAAAAAAAGTCCTATAGACATATGCTCGTTTTTGCTCCGTTTCAGAGAAATCGAAAAAAAATGTTTACATTTCTTGCCATATCTAGCACCGACATATTTGATTACATTTTCCACTTTCTGTTATGAATTTGTCAGTCGCTCTTTGAAAGCCTTTAACAGTAGATGAATTTTGTCTTTTGCAATATGCCGCGTACGTATTCTAATAGTGAATATGCTGATATGGTTTTTGTATACGGTTTCTGCAACGGTAATGCTTTAAAGGCGGTGCGAGAATATGCACGACGATTTCCAAACAGAAGAGTGCCAAACCGAAGAGTGTTTATGTTGACATTTAATAGATTGCGAGAGACTGGATCATTTTCAATTCGACAAGAAAACAACCGATTTCAAGCAGCGTTACGAAGAGATTTGCAGGCAGGGAATCGTATTTTACAACATTTTGACAATCATCCTGAGACCAGCGTTCGGAATGCGTCGGCTGTATTGGGAGTGTCACCACAAACAATTTGGCGAACTGTAAAAGGAGATAATCGCTATC
>NW_017257409.1:1119441-1126269 GCF_001594055.1 Mycetomoellerius zeteki | reverse complement strand
AAAATCTTCATTAAAAAGTTTATAAATAAAATAATTAAAATAATAAATTAAATATATTTTTTTCTTTTTTCGTGATTTCCTGCGAAACAAAGCAAAAAGAAGCATATGTCTATAGGACTTTTTTTCTTAGTTTTTTACTCCTCTACACGCTCCCGAAGTTTTGCCATTTAATTTGGAAACACCCTGTATATATAGGGCTATGTTTAGATTCCCACTCGAGTGCCACAAAGGTATTATTCTATCCTTATTGTTTACCGGACGTTAAACAAAGATGACACCCGGATGAGCACCAGGGTGAGAATCTGAATATGCCTTAGAATGGACTGCTGATGACAGTATGAGAGTAGAAAGGCGCGTAGAGTGAGAGGCAGATAAATGGATGACATTCCGTCTCTTTTCGAGCAAGAGCCTAGCACATCGTAAGGCCGGAATCAGACTACGCATTGAAGATTGAGATTAAAGATTGAAAAATTTAAATTTGACCAATTGAAACGAAAGAAGCTAAAATTTCTTTGTCCTTATTGGTTAAATTTCAATCTTCAATCTTCAATGCGCAGTCTGATTCCGGCCTAACAGAAGTGAGCCCTGGTTATAACACTATACAAACATCTTTCTACCCCTACCACTGCCATCAGCAATCCATTCTATATGTCGATGGTCACAATCCTTCAAACATCATGGTTGGTAAAGACAAATGTTTTTTTTTTTTAAGAATAAAGCATATTGTATTTCTTCTTAAATGTTTTTAATGCTTCAAACATGTTTTTTATTAACCCTGTCAAACATTCAAAAGGTTTTAGCCGCCTCTCGTAAAATTGTATACAATATATGTGTTATGCTTTTCAAGTCAGTGAATAAAATATTTCATTAATATATACTTATACTCAATAAATCTATACTATATTTTATAATAGATTTTGATTACATGAAAAAAGGAAGGAGTTAAAAGAAATAATACGTTACGAAATAACGAAACTTATGTTAGAATATTTCACGTCACAATTTTTGCTAACAGATTACAGCTTTACAAAAGTATCCCTCCAACCGAATACGTCTACGGCCAAACAAAGCACAGCTGCTCGTAAATATAAACCATTAAATCTGTCTGTTGTGCTTTCCCTAAAATAAATAAGTGTAAAAGAAATTCGAGGCCTCGAAGTCATTACAAAAAACCAGCATATTGCTGAATGCCAAGAAAGTAAAATCTCGCACGTATCAAACCTAATTGTTTAATAAACTTTTTTGCTGAATATCAATAAGTACTTTTTTTGCTTGAACATTTATCTTCAAAGTGAAATATTTTAAAAGGACGTTTTTCTCTTTAGAGAAAAAAATAATAAACATTTAAAGAGAATTAGCTTTTTCCTATATTTTTATTCTAATTCATCAAAAATAAAATTTCAAGAAACAGTGACATTCAGTAAACAAATTATAAAATCGTCAACTATAATATAGGTAGGTGTATTTCACATAATTTTTTTCAGGTTTTTCTAAATAATTTATGATAGGGAAAATAGCGTCGGGCTATGACAGATTCATGTGTTTAGTGAAAAAATTTTAAAAAAATGTATTCACTCCGAGAGATATTTATATACACTGATATTGTATCTTTAACTATATTAAATATACCACAAAAAAGAAAGTAGAAATTTGCATGCAAATGTTAATATTTTATAACTTTTAGATTTCATATAATTTTTACATTCGATATAAAAGCGTTTTCAATTGGAAAACTCGATTGTCTACATACATCTCAAAATTTTACATCAACACGTCAAAAATTGAACATAACAAAAATCACTTAAACAAATCATTGCCAACGTGACATAATTCTTCGTTAAATATGCGTAATGGACGGAACTATATGGTGTCCTAGCCGTAGCCGGATATCTCGAAGTCTCGAAGGTAGTCGACACCTGCCGTGGTTAGATAAGCTCCGTGCAAATTTACCCGACTTACTTTCAGAATCAGCCGAAATACGGTTACATTGCACTCTAGCTTGCACCTCTCTTTCTCTCTTCTCTCCTGTCTGCCCTCGCAGAAGCGCTCAAATATTTGCGCAATCGATGGCAGTTTTGCCGCGGCGTAATGGCAAGAGAAGCGAGAAATTTCCGCGGTCCTATATTCGAGAACAAAGAGACGCGAGAAGATAGAAAAGAAGTGAAGTGGCCAAAAAAGGAGGGAAGAAGATGAACGGAAGTTAAAAGCGTAACGAAACTCGAGAAGACGGAAGAAAGAAGACAAAAGTACAAACGTAAAGCAAGAAGAAACGAGACTTTTGACAAGAATTCGAGAAATTAAACTTCGAAGTACTCCTTGTAATCCTGGCTACTAGCCAAAACTTTTGCCACATACTTTATTTATTGTCAGACATAAATTTTCGTGTTCAATACTTGTAATGTAACAAGAAAATTGTCACTACATTTGATATTAATTGACAAATGTAATTTGTAAAGTATCGTAACCGCATTGTACATTAGAATTACAATAAATATGAAGACTTTATTAATCACGTATTTTTCTGACTACATGACATGAATAGGTATTTTATTCTATATTTTACATTAATCAGTTCCTAAAAAAGATATGTATACAATTTTTTCTTAAGGTTGCAATTTTAAGAGTTCTGATTAAAGAAAACTAGAAATGGAATGAATGAATAATTAATGAGTAAAAATAATAAAAACGTTTCAACTTTTAACTTATATAAATATTTATCTCTTCAGAATATATGCATAATGATAATCGAAATAGTTGAATTTTAAGAAATTTAAGAATTAAATTAATAATCACTTTTTTCTTTGTGAAAGTATGTTTCAAGAAACATTATCTTAACAATGTCGACGTTTATCAATGAAATTTTGAAACTGTATCCAGTAGCAGCCGATGCCATGAGTTCCACAAGATTACGGGGATCAGGAGCCGTTTAGTCGCAACTCCGACGAGACTTTAACTGGCTTTAGTCAAAGTCGCGTAATTCCCTAGGACGAAAACGTAACGAGTTCGCGGCAGGATTCCATAGGGGAGAACCGCCCTCGTCGTCGGGGGTAACTTGAAAAGTAAAAGTCCCAAATCCCGTACGCAACTTTAAATTAAAGCAGTTCGTTTTGCCCGCCTTTCGTGTTTTTATCATCCCGCTAGTTGGCATTTTCGTGATTCGCAGGAAAGAAAATAAGAGGGAGAAAAGAACGGGATATTCGAAACGCGTATATAACAGCTTCCTTTTCTCATAGAACAAACCGCTACAATAAAATGAGAACTTTTCAAAGTAGAGAATTGACAGATTTCGTAAATTTTTAAATTTTTTATTATATGTTTATTAAGAAAAACAAATCAGTTATAATTTTTATCAATAAATATAAAAATAAAACGAGACTCTCTAAATATCTCGTATAAATCGTGAACCTATTTCCAAACAAATTTACTTATTTACGAAAATAATATATTTTGGAAAACTTATTATTTTATTCGAATTCTATAATTTAAATTGAAACAATACACTCCTCTCCGTAGCAAATTGACGTATATTTGTGTCATTTAAACGTTAAAAGAATAGTGAGAGCTATTCTAGAGATGCAAAGCACGCCACGAAGATTAATTCGCGCGAGATTTACCAGCCGGTCTTTGTATTTACACGCACTTGCAGCACGGATGGAATCCTGAGTAGGATTCAGCACGAGGGATGAACAAAGGGCAGAAGGCGTCATTAAGGCTGAGTGATCGACGAGCGGACGTCGGAAATACTAAGCAAGTGCCGTTTGCCGACTAGAAGCACGTGCCAGTTCTTGGCGCGGGAGCAGTTTGCCAATTAATTAGAGCTGTTTCCGGTGGTGTCATCAGTAGGTATCGTCGATCCGCCTCCGCAATTAATTTCGGTACCGCGAACTCGTAAGCAAAGATAGAGCGTAACGCAACAGGGCATAAGTTGCATTAATCGTTAGAAATTTCATTTCTTCATGCTTGCATTGCGCAAAGTGAAATTAGATTACATAGTACGGTTAATTTTATTTGAATATTGAGTTGAATTTAAATATTAAGAAACATTTTGGAAATCTATTGAGCTAACATAATTAGTAAGTAATGGAAGGATTGTAAGTATAATTATCAATGAAGGATTGTAAATATAATAAAACTAATTATTTACACTACAGCAAAGTTGCATTTGTTAATCGAAATAATTTTTTGTTTGTCACATTTTTGCAACAAAACTTAATTTAAATACTCTTCTATATTATCTTTGAAATGTGAAATAAATAATATCTAATTTTATCGAAAAAAGTATATTAGTTACTCATGAAGATTTTCTTTGACATTTTAAGAAAAATAATATAGTATCTTCGCGTTTTGAAATCCCTGTGCAATTATCTAAAGCTTTTTGACTTGTGATATATATGGCATACTCAGTTATCAGCTCGGCAGTGCCGTTATGGGACTTCAAAAATTTATCTGTCTTCGAAAAGTCCGTTACTCTCTTGCGAAAAGAACCAACAACTACCTTGAATCCGGCTTGCTCATGTTGGAACACAAGCTCGCTTGGAAGCAGCTTTGCGATACTTCCGCGCCAGAGTTTCGTTTAAAGTTTCTCGCGTAATCCTAAAGTGCATGGTGTACGACGACTCCGGCGTTCTTCACGATTTCGCTAGCCTTTGAAAAAGTTCAAAGACAAAGAGACACGAGAAAATAACCATTAGGCGGAAAATAAAGAATTATGACGGTATTGTTCGAAAAGACATATTTCGAAAATACAGAAATAGATAAAGATATTCAAGGACAACTCTATGTCTAAACTCTAATGATATTTCTGGGAAGTTTCTCGAATAAAATGCTTTGTTGGACACGTTGGGGTCTCTTTTATTTCTTTTGAAATAATAATATAAAAGAAGGCTACGAGCCTAAATAAATATTTTGAATATAAATAATTCAATCATACTAACAACAAACGTTTTGTACTCGATCGGGTCATTTTTAATGTTATAACAAAAGTCGGTTATAAATTTTCTTAGCAATATTAAAATATGTAAAAATAAAATATAAATTGAGATCTATATAAGTATTAAAAAAATTAATTAATTATGTCTCTAATAAAAGGTGATCGCAGAGGGATGTGAAACACGCAGTATTAGTCCAATCAGTATTTGATCAATTATAACACTTCAAATATGCTATTTATAATATTATTGACATATTTACACGTTAATTTAATTGTTAATGAGTTATAATTTATTTATTGTTCAATTTTAACAGAGAATATTATATACTGCACATCTTATTAAGATTAATGTTTCATTTGGAATTGACTATATTTGATGCTCATTAAGTATTTAAAGTGTTATAATTGATCAAATATACTGATTGGACTAATACTGTGTGTTTCACACCCCTCTGCGATCACCTAGGTTTTATTAGAGACATAATTAATTAATTTTTTAAATACTTATATATATAGATCTCAATTTATATTTTATTTTTACATATTTTAATATTGCTAAGAAAATTCATAACCGACTTTTGTTATAACATTGAAAATGACCCGATCGGATACGAAACATTTGTTGTTTGTATGATTGAATTATTTATGTTCGAAGTATTTGTTTAGGCTCATAACCCTCTTTTATATTATTATTTATTTTTAATGAGCCTTTTAACATTTTTTGATTTATTTCTTTTTACTTCAATATTTTGAAAAAGCTCTTTTTTCTTGATGAAATATTGAAAAAATAATTAAAGTATAAGAGAACGCATGAAAATAAAATAAATACATCCTTTTCTACGTAAGCTGCTACACCCATCCTAGAACATTCAGTTTAAATATGCAATAGATGCGTTTTACTTAACATTCGCAACGCTCACGTACATTTAATTTTCATCCTTGTTTAACATTTGATAAATAACAAAATAAGTAAAACGGACCCTATATGAACCTTCATGGACGAGAGTCACCCGAAGTGATTATTGTGTGAAGAGAATACACACACAAAAACAAGATAGATACATACGTGTGCGCCTCAAATACATCCCCTCCAGAATTTTTGAGTGACTGTCTAAGGACGCTATTCTATAAGTCGCTATTCTTTCTGTATACGCCCACTGATAGTTATTGGTTACAAATTTTGTATGGGCAAAAAAAACTGCGCAAAGCACATAACAATAACTCGATAGGCGTGTACAGAAGTTACTTATTTAAGGCTTCCAGATATAAATGTCTGTTACAGTTTAGGCCATGAGTCTTTGACGAACATACATCACGTTTACTCTTCAATTTTTCGTGTTAATAAGTAATTTTTCTCTTCCAATTATATATTTGTGCTTTAACAGTTTCAGTATTTTTTAATCAAAGTCATCAGTCTCATCGCAATTCGGTAAGGTAAGTCACTTGTCAGTGAGAGGGTTGCTTTTGCCTACGAATCGATTGCCTACAGTACCATTTGCCTACATCCCATTTGCCTACAAATCGATTGCCTACATGTTCTGTTGCCTACAGATCGATTGCCTACATATATTATTGCCTACAGTTCGATTGCCTACATGTACTATTGCCTACATGTACTTTTGCCTACATGCATTATTGCCTACAGCTCGATTGCCTACAAGCACTTTTGCGCACAAATAAAAATTTTAGAAACAGAATTA
This sequence comes from Mycetomoellerius zeteki, assembly GCF_001594055.1. Lineage (NCBI taxonomy): Eukaryota > Metazoa > Arthropoda > Insecta > Hymenoptera > Formicidae > Mycetomoellerius > Mycetomoellerius zeteki. Next base: position 1,119,639 of record NW_017257409.1, on the reverse strand, counting down.
CTTTTGCCTACATGCATTATTGCCTACAGCTCGATTGCCTACATGTACTATTGCCTACAGCTCGATTGCCTACATGTACTATTGCCTACAGCTCGATTGCCTACATGTACTATTGCCTACATGCATTATTGCCTACAGCTCGATTGCCTACATGTACTATTGCCTACAGCTCGATTGCCTACAGCTCGATTGCCTACA
>NW_017257409.1:1084920-1118815 GCF_001594055.1 Mycetomoellerius zeteki | reverse complement strand
AAATTTTTATTTGTGCGCAAAAGTGCTTGTAGGCAATCGAGCTGTAGGCAATCGAGCTGTAGGCAATAGTACATGTAGGCAATCGAGCTGTAGGCAATAATGCATGTAGGCAATAGTACATGTAGGCAATCGAGCTGTAGGCAATAGTACATGTAGGCAATCGAGCTGTAGGCAATAATGCATGTAGGCAAAAGTAATTCTGTTTCTAAAATTTTTATTTGTGCGCAAAAGTGCTTGTAGGCAATCGAGCTGTAGACAATAATGCATGTAGGCAAAAGTACATGTAGGCAATAGTACATGTAGGCAATCGAACTGTAGGCAATAATACATGTAGGCAATCGATCTGTAGGCAATAGAGCATGTAGGCAATCGATTTGTAGGCAAATGGGATGTAGGCAAATGGTACTGTAGGCAATCGATTTGTAGGCAAACGGGATCCCCCCCTTGTCAGTTACAGTTGGTCTTAAATCTTTTTCATGCCCTTCTTCAGTTTTTTTTTTTTAATGGCTCAGCACGCTCGTACGGAAGTTATGACGTAGTGATTAAACAACACCCGCGGACATATTTAATCTCAACTGAGCATAATATTGATTTTTTCCATGAAATCTAATGCTATTTGCTACTTACCATAAAAGCCATAAGGCAATTCTTATGATATGACACTTTGAATGAATTTTTAAAGATACGTACGTTAGTTAATCTCGAACATTTAATTAGTTAATGACATCAATAAAATGTGTAGCGCTGTTCCTAATAAATTAAATTCAATTGACACTTAAAAGAGATAAAACAAATGCTAAAGAATCTTGTGATATGTATCATTTAATGAAAAATACTTAATTATTTAAATATAAAAAGTCATCCAGAATTAGTGCCTGATCCACATCTAATAGTTTTACGGTTTTACCCTATATATTACATATGTTATCCTTTAAAATGCGCGCTGAAATGATTTTTCTTGAAACGCAAACTCTACTAAACTATCGAAGTAATATCACAAATTGAATTGACTAGCAATTTAACAATTTGATGCTTTTTCGATCTTACAATTAGAACGAATCTTAATAATGCTGAGAGACATAATCTGTAAATAATTAATTCTTATTGATTTATTAATTATTTACAGATTTTAATATGTCACTCAGCATTATTAAGATCGTTTTAAGATATGAAAAAGTATTAAATTGTTAAATTGCTAATCAATTTAATTCGTGATATTTATACTGCGGTTTAGAGTTTGCGTTTCAAGACCGAAAAATCATTTCGGCGGGCATTTTAAAGGACTACATACGTAATATATAAATTCACACAGAATTATACAAGCAAGTAAGATCCTGCTAGACCATTTAAGACATTGATTTCTATAGGTTTTTTTTTCATATCGAGCTGTCATTATCTAGAATACCATTTAATAACCTTACAAAACATAGAACAATAAAATAAGACTCAGACTCGACAACATTACAACGCGAATATTAATTCCAGTGTTAACTGCAAGGAAATTCAAATATGTCTGACAAAAACAATAACTCATCGAATCACGACAATAACGCTCAGCAAAATCAGGAGAGCAAAAGTAAGGAGGAAGATGAGCGGAAGAAGCAAGCTAAGCAGGAGATACAAGCTAAGCAGAAGAAGCAAACTGAGCAGGAGAAGCTAGATGAGCAGAAGAAGCAAGATGAGCGGAGGAGGCAAGATGAACAGAGGAGGCAAAATGAGCAGAGGAGGCAAGATGAGCAGAGGAGGCAAGATGAACAGAGGAGGCAAGATGAACAGAGGAGGCAAGATGAGCAGAGGAGGCAAGATCGGGAGAGGATCCGGAAACAACGCAAATTCGGTTCGCGTTAAGAAACAGAAACAGATACATAGAAGCATGTTCTTTCTCCTTTGCAGAAAATTAAGATGTCTATTTTTTCTGTTTTGTCATAATAAGATTTCAATGACATTTTCTTGATTTGTCATCATATTTCTCACTTTTACCTAACTATTTTTTACATAATTTATCTATGTAAAAAAAACTCGACAATAATAAATATTTTTGCTTATAAAATGCAACATGCCTACATATACTTGCGAAAAAATACTTGTGTCGTTTTTCTGCGCAGGTGTATCTCACAAAATCTCTTCCTTGAAATAAAAGAGTCTCGGAATTTAGACACAATACCGTAATTAATCTTTCATTGAACACTGAACTATTTGTTTTTTGCATTGCTTTTCTTTAACAAGTTATGCTTACTTTTCTATAAGGGGATATTCTCGCTTTCAATATTTTTATACTCTATTTTTATACTCTTCATTACGAACTCGTTTTAGAAAAAATATAAAGCTATATATTTAAAACTTGGTACCTATACTTTAAATTTTTTTTTTAATTTTTTAGTTTTTTTTTTAATTATTTTAAACATTATAAAAAATTTGTTTGGCAATTATTTGCAAATCTATACGTTTAAAAAGAATCAAATCACTATTGTCATAATAATTTCTTTAATTTTAATCCAATTTAAACAAAATTTTTAGGTATTCACAATATATTTCTACTCGTATTTCGTCCGACAATCGAATAAAAAAAATTTTAACTTTTCAATTTTTCTCGTAAAGAAGAAACTCGGTAAAAAGATAAAAACAAATTTTTTGTAACTTTACCATTTTTATTAAAATCAATTTTTTTAATTTGATTATAGGTCGGACGAATTATATCTATGTATATTAATTATGAATTTTTAATTTTTCGTTTCAAATAATTTCTACTAGCTTTTAAATCATGGGAACAGTGAGATATTATTCGATATTCCCATACTTATTTGCAAATAATTGTCAAAAAATCTTTTATAATGTTTTAAAAAATTTGTAAAGAACGTTTAAATATCAAAGAAAAAAAAATAAACGTACCAAGTTTCAAATTCATATACAATAGTTTTTATACTTTTACTTTAAAAATTCTTAAAGAAGGATACTAATAGCGAGAATATTTCTTTAAGAAAGATATCGATCTTCTCTAATTATTTCTAGGCGCTTGACTGACAAATAGTACACAACCGATCTTTATAGTGATTCTTAAAGACAGTCATGTTGACGAAGTTCGGCTTTCTTTAGTGTGAAAGAGTATGGTGACGCAAACATGGCACGTTTTAAGGACGATTAATAGAACCATGTGATTAATAGCAGGGTGTACTTCTGGGAGTAACGAGCAGCGGGAGGTCGATTCACGTTTTCGTTTAAGACAAACAAATTCTCCAAACGATTCACGCGCACAGTATTCCGGTGTGCAAGAAGATTTTAGAACGAAGATGCAAGAGACAAACGCACCTTGCAACGATACCGTATATCCACACAGAGTAACAGGAAGCTTGTCGAAGAGGAATTCGCAATTGACACAGGGAAACATCGACGCACGAGAGCTCTGTTAATTTAACTAAAACATTTCCCGACGTCTTTTCGCTGAGCGGAACAACGAAATTCCACGCGGAAAATTGTGCGACGGGAGACGGCAGCCCGTCCTTCCTATTTGCAGAGAATCCTATTATCGTCCTTGTCGTTCCCATACCGTGTCTCACAAAGCAGCGGAGTATCGAATTCCGCTACTTTGCGACAAGAAGCGGCGCAGTCGGACACTTTCGGGATTCCGATATATTGGCTACGATGGCAATCTCGAAGGTCTTCATTGCGAACACGATTCCGCACTTGTTTTAATCGGGCATAAAAGGAGTTTGCCACGAGTTCGTTGTCTTCTATTGACCTACCAAATTGAACATTCCATGGATTGCTCACTTTAGCAATATTGATTTCAAAGCAGATGACTTCACCGTTTAATCTGTTTCGCATAAATCTCGTATTTCGAGAATGAATATACCTAAATTAATATGATAATACCTGAATTAATTATGTTAATGTCCTGTGAAGTTATTTTGTAATGAGATTAGTTTACCTTAATATGAATATTGCAATAGAAAACTCTTAATGATCAATGTAATCACAGGACTGTAAATTAGAAATGTATAAAATAATTCAAAAAATGAAACTATTATGTAATATATACATTGCTATAAGCATTAATTATATAAAAAGAAATCCTTTTACATAATTTATTTTGAAAATTTTTAAAAATAAGAAGGTTAAACTTATTATGAAAAACTTATTAGTCAAATACTTTTTCCACCCGATAGATCATTAAATGAAGTAATATCGCGGAGTGAATAAAAGTAAACTGAAAAAATATTTCAAAAGAACTTTCACTGATATTTTTGATGCATAGTTTTGCTTAAAGCATTCATATTGTCTATATTATTCATAATGTCTATATGGCTTATTGTAAACTGTATCTAATTCTTGAGTGTTTATTAATAAAAAATATATTTTACGTGCCATTATATTGACACATATTTAATTGAGAAGTAATTTGATTAATAACAGACTTAACAATAACAGAAATATAAGACTCTGACGAATAAATTTAACAAGAATTAAAATTGTCAATAAGAACCAATACTGAATGATAACGTGTAATTCAGTTTACTAACAATAAAGAAAGTCTATCTCAAAACTCAAAGCTGTTAATACAATAAACGTTTCGGCCCTGTTTCTAACCTTCCTCAATATGTAATGTAACTGATAAATACCAATACAATAAGTCTGACGCAATTAACATTGTACGAAATAAAATTCCACAAAATACGTTCAATGAACTACCATAAGGCACATTGTTATGAAGATGTCAAGTTTCATAGAATTCAATAAATTAATAATTAAATGGTAAAATCAACAGCAACTATACTCTTTCTCTATACTAAAACAAATAGATTTTTTTATATCAATTATGAATTAAATTCATGCCTTGTTTAATTATTGACATCAACGTATTTAAACGATCTCTCCTCTCCCACCTCAATTGTAAATTGTAAGCGGAGATGATACATATTGAAAGACTCCAGTAACGTGTTAATACATTCCTTATCAATTGTAAAGGCGATGTCATACACATAAAAACACAAAGTGAATATGATCCTATTCAAGTGTATGTAATTTAATTAAGAGTGGAAATTAAAAGAAATTCTTTTAGTTATATTACACTGTATTTTATGCTTTCTATATTTAATTTTAATTAAAATATTTTTTATCAAAATATATAATAGAGTTATATTACAACTGTGGTTTTATAGAAAGCACCTAAAATTAAATAAATGAGGATTAAAGTATATTATAATTACCGATGGAACGGCCGAAGCAATTTTTTTCATTATGCGACATTATGAGTATTCCTGTGAATAATTTAAACTTTAAATTTATCCTGGCGTAAATCAAATATATTCCACAGGTACCTCTTGTTAATTTTTAGTAGAGCTCATGCCAAGCTTGGCTCCGCGGCTTAATTAATATAGAATTTCTGGAAATTTTAGTGTTTTATTTCCACCGTTGAGATAAAATGCCTCGATGCACTGTGGAATTTACCTTCTGACTCGCTGTTTGGCCAGCGACAGACGAGCAAACTCACCCCGTCGAGTTATTATTCCGGTATACATTTTACTTAAGCATTATAATTTATACGATTGTATGTGTGTGTGTGTGTGTGTGTTTTTATTGCTTACAGATGAGATTCTATAAAACTCCAGTTATGATTGATAAACTAATATAAAGTGGTAATCGGTTCATTTTAAGACATTCTATATAAAATTAATTGTAATTTAGTGAGAATGTGACGAGGAGATTGCCTAATATGACGATTGTCAACTAAAAGTTAATTGGGAAACGGTAATTAGCTCATTTTATTGTAAAATTGAAACTCCACGTTGACAGAGATTTCGAATCTAAAATGCGGTGCATTAAACAAACGGCCCGCGAGCGGGACATTAATTCACCATTACGTCATGGTAATCAAGTTAAATTTTCACAATGGGGAACGAATTTCATCCCAGTTGTACTGCCTGCCGCCATCAATTTTGCAGGTGCGCATGACGTTTACAATTCGCCCACATTAATTATTCCGGAAGTTCTCAGAATCCTAACATTTCGCGCCTTCCGACTCGGATAGTGCATCGCGTACATTTTACATATAGATCTACTTATCTACGGAAGATTTCTAAAGCGTGCTTGAAGAAAATTCGTTTAAATTACCTAAAATTGTAAAATAACATACATTTGGCAATCGATTATTTTCAAAAGTTAATACACAAAATTTTTTTTAAATAATTTCTGTATATAATTATAATAAATAATTGTATGATCTAAGAAATAAAATAACTTTAGAGAAATGGAACTTTGACATCTCTCTCTCTCTCTCTCTCTCTCTCTCTCATATACATTACACGTATATTATTTAAAAATCAGTTGCAAGAAAATGGTTGCTAGATTAAAAAATTATATACAATTAATAATTTTTTAATTAAGGAAAGAAATTTTTTAAAAATTCATTGCATGTGATCGGTGAAATTTAGTATATTTATAAAAACTTAATACAATTTAATTTAGTGAATATACAATTTCTTTAAATTTCTAGTACAAAGTATTTATAATAAATTTAATATAATTTTCTAGAATGACATATTGCTAAACAATAATGCAATAGGACACTTCTTTTTTCTCTGTTCGTCATATAGATAAGCTCTACAGAAATTCGATCGTAATTATGCTTGACAATATATCTATAGTGAAATTTAACCGTCTTGCACAGAAATCGATATTCCTAACATACACACTAGGCAATCGGGTTACCACACAATATCTAACTTTCACACCGGCCGCAAATTTGAAGTCATCTGTACAGTGAAAGTAATTGCACAAACTTTCACTGGTGCGGACGACGTTTAGCGAGCGTTAAGGCTCATTATTAGAGAGCACGTGTATATTTCAGTGACAGCCACGTTACAAGCACGCCTGTATTCCAACGTGGGGAGACATAAGAGGGTCCCGTGGGGTTACTTTCTCGCCCTCCGATCGATATACCGAGAAAGGCTTATAGCAATAACCGTTTCTAACTATATATCAATTGTTGTATGCGAATTTGCCTTTCCTCATTTCCTTTATTTGATGTAAATATTTGTTGAAATCAATATAATGTAATTTTCTTTCAATACTATAGTCCTATTAATCCCATAAAAAAATTTTGAAGAAATTAATGATTAACTTCATATTCTCAAATCATTATTCCCTCGTTATTTCTTCTTACGTTTGTTTATCTGCTTCTATATTCGTATTTTTAATTTAGAAAATTTTTAATTGTAACACTTGATAAAGATTGAATAAAATTTGTTACAATCATTATTTAATAATACTGTGTTTAATAAATAGAATGGAATTTTTAAAAAAGTCAGATTATTCGAAATAATACCTAATTTCAGCATGCTCCATTACGAGACTACATCAATAATAGTAAAACGCAACATCAATTATAATGAAAATTTGATATAACGTTGAGGGATCAGTTTAATGGAAAATATGATTTCCGATGAATTAACCTATTCAGTGAATTTATTGACATAATTCAACTTCAAGAACAGTTTCAAAAATGAAATAAATTGGAATTTCAATTATTTGATAATCGAATAATATTATCATCATATCAGTCTCCTATACATAAAACGTATAAACTTTACGTACCTATATGCATATAACATCATCTTCATAATATATGCTTATCATTTTATCGTGATTATATTGCAATTAGCTGCAGGAAGTACAAAACAAGAAGATATATGGTAAAATCCATTATTCTTTCTATAAAAAGATATATATTCAATTACCGCAGGAGCCGAATGTATCCAGAATTAATTTTGATCTATGATCATGTCTTAACATTTTATCATTCTTTCTGACGTCGTAAATGCGTTTTCCCTAACTTTTGTACTCTTTCCATAACCATTCGCGTATTTATTTTAACATGTTCTGTCAACTTCAAAATGTCAATTATCGTGATAATGTTCATACACAAGCACATAAAGCGATTTTCATACTCGATTCCGTTTTGGCATATAAATGTTGAAAAATGGAAAAAAGATTTGTCGATAAAAAAATAAAAATTATATACGAGTCTGCATTTTCTTATTGATTCATTCATAAGATAAAAAAAATCAGAGAAACTATATTTAAAAAATTAAACATATAACGCAATAATCATAATTATCAAAGTCATCGTTTGATAAAAGAATAATATGTATTATAAAAGCATTTTTCACATTTATAAAAGAAAATATTAAAAAATAATAATAATGATTAAATAAATTTGTTAAATTATAATAAAAAATATAGAAATGTATTAATATTATAATTTTTCTAATAGGATACATATAGTAAAGTATAATTTTATATTCATTTGTTATAATTGAAGACTGTAATATAAACTTTAATTAAAACAACAAAGAAATAGAAGTTAATTTATTTCTATTTTTTTTACCATTATTCCATTAAATGTCAAAGTTTATTGTAATTACAACTTGAAGCGTGCAATCGTAAACGTGAAGAAGCTCAATCACTTACCCCTATGACTACCGGTGATCTTGTCCCGCAGGATATTTATCTGATGCACTCGACCATATTCCTCAAACATCGTCCTCAAATCATTCTCGTCCATATCGTGAGGTACCTGCCCCACGAACATCTTTATATTGTCTGGATCTGGCTGCTCCACACTATTGTTGTTCATTATACTGTAACATGAAAAGAAAGTTTATGTTGTGTATGCAGTATATTAAACATGCGTTCCTGGAAAAAAATATGCCGTTATTAATATGTTAATAGGTCAAAGACTCCTGTGTGCACTTTATCAGTTCGTACTCGTGTAATTTATCGTAGTCACGTGGATAATAGTAGAAGAAATAATTCGATAGAAAATGGCTCCCTTTTTCAATAAATAATAGACATATTCAAGGCAATGGTTGACGTTTGTTAATTCTAAAAATAATAAAAATAAAGATTCATACACAAATTATTATAAAATGACTTTGGCAAGAAGAGCTTTTAACAATTTTACAAAATAAATTGCACTTATAAGCTCTTATACTCAAGGATTACATATGTTTGCAATAATATTTGTTCATAAAATCGATGAATAAAACGATTTCGCGAGCGGATTTATTCAGTCGACTATTTCGCGATCCAGAACCCAATCGACTATTTTGATTGGACACGTTGTAAAGCGCGAAATATTCTCACGGGCATCGCACTCGTTAAACGAGCGATTAAAATATTAAGCACTTTATCTGTGCAAAGTGAAGCGGAGGATGATTTTATTGCGGCGACATATATACTATAACCGCGAATGGTCGCAAAGTGAGTTAGAAGTTATCATATCTGGAATGGAAAAATATTGGGCCGAATATTTTGTAGCATGTTCCCTATGAATATGATTTATTTCATATACAGACCATGTCATCGTTATTGAATATCGTTTCAGCTCAGGCTGACAAATTTGAAGTCGATTTGCCGTTAGTAATAATTTCATGGAAATCCATCATCGCTGGCAAGTTTCCAACTTTCCATTTTCGATACTTTCGATATACACAAATGTCAAATACAATTTTTGTTCAAGTAATGTCGAGAAGAAACTATTTTTTATATGTGATGACTATTTATCTCTGTAGTTGGTTCGAGTCCGAATTGAATCGCACGAAAAAAATGCGAGGAATGTTTCTGAATATACGGACATATATTTTGCACGTATTTATATTTAACCTATGCTACCAGACGAAATTTTTCGCAGCGAGGCTCGCGCGCTCCAGTCGAACGGTCGGATTAATGCTGCATTTTGCGAGGCGTGGGCTGCATGCGACGTATGAGTATTTTAGCACATACAGCTGTGAGCGCGTTGCTCACGTATAAAAGACTACTGGTGTGTTTGGTTACCCTAGAGTACATATTTGACCGTGCACAGGCTCGTCCGCTTTCGAAACTTACGCGCGAAGCTTTTCACCGGCACGCAGTAATTTCGCCCGGATTATGCGTGTTTGAGGTCCTACCCTTGGGACGTACACCATTCTCGCGATCGCGTAACGCGAATTTCCGTCCGTCAATTCATTTGATGCTGGACAGCTTGCATGCGTAAGTTTCTTCTAATTTTATTCTTCGCGTAAATCTCCCTCGTCAGCCAATATTTTCACTACGAGCCGTTGATTAAAGTCTGATACATAGGTCAATATTTTGCATTCCGGGCGTTTTTCCCACACAGTAAAAAAATTTGTGTATTTGTGTTGGAAACGGTTCACTCACGTTTGTATTAACAGTATATGTTGAATTTTTTAACATATTCGAGTGTTAATTTAACATAATGTGATTATGTTATTTAAAGATTTTTTGTGAAATTGATATTCAATGTTTCTTAGTGTCAAAATGACACAATTTATGAGTAAGTGAACAAGTAACATAAAAATAATGTGTTTTAAAACGTAAATTCTAAGACAAATGAATGAAATATGTGTTAATTTAACATATCATAAATATTAATTTCCTGAAAAAAAATGTTCCCACGGTTTTTTTACAAACTGTGTCAATATTATCTTTCTTTGTATTTATTCTCTTACATAATATTTGTGTTACCTTCTAACATATTCATCTTGTGTAAAATTAACTCAAAAATTTGAGTGGACCGTTTGGGACATGCGATTTATGTTAAATTCAACACATTTTTTCCAACTGTGCACGGAGGCATATAAAATATTACTCTCGACTTTATTTTACAATCTCTCTGATTATTCCGACGGATGCATGCGCAACCATACAACCTTCTAAGCGATTTAGCAGGAGATCTAAATATCCTGCTTTGATTTGGAGAGCGCGCGCGAATCGACGCAAGTGCGAGCTTACAATAACATAAGCCGGATGTAGATGCAAGCTTTTGCTAATGATTTGGAAACTATTCGCTAAATTGAATAGTGGAAGGGAAGCTTGTTATCTGTTAATGCGCTAAACTTAAGCGATATATAAGTCTTCATAAAATTTTTTAAAAGTTACTTTATCAATTATCTAGTTGGATTAGTAACTTGCCTGCTTTATTATTATATATACACCAAAATTATATTGTACATTTAATAACAAGTCCGGTAAAAACTACCATAATAGAATGGAATGAGATAATTTATTTATATTTTTTTTAATTTTATATTTTGTTTAATATTAGCTAAAATATGTGCTACAATAATAATATGCAAGCATAAGAACATAAATCTAACACATCAAATACGCAAGCTTTACACAAAGCAACATTAGTGTTGGATTACTAATCAAAAAATTTTAGTTCAAAATGATATTTCCAAATGCAAAAAGCGTTTCAATAAAAGCGCACGCGAAACTTTTGCTTTTTTACATATGCTCGCACGTGCAGGATGCATATCACTTTAGCAGGCGGTTAGCTGTCTCGCGTGAATTATGCTCGTTGTAGAATGCGACTGGTTGTATGAGTGAAAAGCATTACTGTTTTACTGCGAGCGTGACAGTTTGTTGCGCCCTAAAATTGTTTGCATAAAGTTTGCCGGTTGAAATGGTGACCTGATGCACCGTTTCGCCAATCGCGGCTCTTTTCTCCCGCGTCTTTCCTTCTCCTCTTTTGCGCTCTACTATAAATCACCAAACTTTTAATAGTCATCATTCGTTTCACGGATCAAAAGTTCTAATCGATCACAACGGTATGTGCAAGATGGTTAATTACGTGCGACCTTGGTGTGTCGTGACTCGTGACTACCTCGAATCTCGTCGTGACTCGTATCGTTGATCTATTTGCTCGTTACGAAATTCCAGACATATCGATCGTAGAGGTGGAAAGGAGGAAAACATTCACCGTTTGCGGGATAAAACGAAGTTTACACAAAGCCGACCGTCCGAACGGCAAATAAGGAAATTTCGGAGCGCCGTCCAGCGTGCACCCCACGGGAAGGGAAAGCTTTTGCGATCCCGATGCGCGATGGAGGGAAAAAAAGAGTTCGGGAATTTCACGAAACGATAAGAGAAAGTTAATATTAGTCGGCGCGGTTTAAAGCGATTTTCCGACCGAGCGATCGCTCTCATCTCAGTCTATGGAGTGTAGGAGATCCTGTAAAGAGTAAGGGAGCAGAGGAGAAGGGAGAGGAGAGTGTCTACGCCAGGAAACCCTCCAGGGAACTGCACATCTCGTCGCCTTGTCTATCCCCTTTTGCGAACAAAGATGGGAATGGGTTAACTAATCAAAGAAGCGACTACGTTAACTAAACGGGAAGGTCTATCCAGGAATCGAGCGGCGATTGGCAATCGCTTCTTCGGAGTTGGTCACGCGCAACATCCGCGCGATGGCTCCTCGATTGGATTAATCGAGATTTATCGCAAAGTTCCGGAAGGGGAATAGTGGCTTCGACCGAAATACATAGATACGTACAACTGTATTTGTCGGCTACCGCACCAATGAAATCGAAATGTATGTAATTAAAGTGACACGTTAAAACATTGCGAACATGATAATACTATATTACGACGATGAAGAGGCAGATGATCAATTAAATTGTCGCCACTCGATAAACTGTTTCGATATCAGTCGGAAAGTTAGTCGGAAAGTTAGTCGGTGTCGCTGCAATAATTATAAACTGATGGTGAGCTTTTACGTGAACGCGCTAGTAATTAAAACATGTTCCGCTTCGAAATAGAAACAATAAATAATTGCTAATTTTCACAATGGTGCTAAATTTTCATTATGCAACGTAACTAATTGCAAAACGCAAGCGACACTTCCTTCGTAACAGCGAACTATAAATTAGTAGCTCAGTTTCTATTCAATTATTTTCATCGTTTTTATTCAATTATTTCAATCGTTTTTTTACGTATGGTTTTGACTAAAAGTTATAGAAATAATTTTAATAAATTACGAGAAAAATAATTAAAAAGTTAAAAATTAGGTTAATTAAACTAAATTAAAACTAAAATAATTAACGTTCGCAAATTTCAAAGTGCGGTAAATGCCCTAGACGCTTTATTACTAATTCATTTTAGAATTTAAAATTCTGCGACCTTCACACAATTTTATATAAAGACTTATTGTAATTTATTATTTTTTAGATCTCTAAGAATCGATTTATTTAATTTATACTCCCCCCACACATAAATCGTTAAAAAAACAATAATCACTACAATATCGTATTTAATCTTTCGCAAAAAGAGTACATTGTTTTCGCCATGGCTTTGTAAAATCGCGTCGATCCGGACACTTCCGGTGATTCTGGTGTGATTTGTGGGTACCGCAAATTGACCCTGGTTACGAGCAAGGGCGACCAGCAACTCGTAATCCCGCATCGACGTTACTGTGACAGTAACGGCTGTTACGTATTTCCGGTGTCCAGCGTTCGCTCAATTATCAGATCACCGCGCGGATTAGTGCCAGTGGGTGTACATATATCGCGATCGGTATCTTATCGGTAATGGGGAATGCTGCTCCTTCCTCGTCAAACTGGAAGGTGAATAGAATACAAAGATAGGACAGAGAAAGAGATAGTATCCCATCCCGCGAGAATGAGATCAGAAAGGAAGAGGGGAGCGCGACCGTCTCGCTCTAATAGGCGAGGTACATCAAAGAAGAACACTCACAATACCCTTTGCTGTTCTTCCTTTCCAGCTGCGTTTCCTATTTCTTCCTTTGGATACCAAAAATCTATCAACGTACGATATTTACGTCAACAATGTAAATTAATAAATACTTTTACAATTTCCCAAATTTTGTTCTTTAAAGATAAGATCATATCTTAACGATTCTAAACATGTGGTAATAAATAATATATTTTACTTTTAAATAATTTCAAATATCAAGAGTAAATATATGCAAACTAAATTTTGTTTGTCAAAACTAAAATATCGTAACAGTTTTAGGTAACAAAAATATCTTTCCTGCAAATAATTTTAAGTATCAAGAGCAAGAATTATTACGCATACCAAAAATCAAGGAAATTTAGGTAAATAACGTAACAAAGTAAGGAATTATTCGTGTTTGGACATAATGTTCCTTTCAAGAACGCGTCATTTACCACCTTTAGTGAGATGAGTGATGACTATAGAACGAACCATTAATCATAAGCAGCATAATTGACGCGTCGATGATTCACCGTTACAAACGAACACTGAAGGCCAGAACGCGTATAGGCTAGAAATTAATGGTAGATACTTCACATTCGAAGTCAGCATTTTCGGCGATTGGAGCGGAGGTAAGAGATAAGGCTTAATATACTGTGGTCCCCGATAATGGTCGACAGTCACGCGAAATATTACGTACGAATCGCCGGAATGAAATAATTCAAGGAATTATCTACGAGCTCAACCGTGATAGAAAAAGAAAATCACCGCAATTCCGCTGACCAAACCGCGTGTAACGCGTTACCGTAATCGATCTCATCCCTCGGTCCTTTCCTTTGTATTCCGACGTGCAATTTAGCTCAAGTAATATACCGTCAGGACGTCTCTTTACACATCACTAATAGCACGAGAGGGAAACAAGCAAAGCACTCGACGTAATATAGCCGTCAACGTAAATGAATATCGAGTACAGGTTCCGTCATGGCAACGACCTCTCTTTTTCTCGGTTAATTAATTGACTCGGTACCGATCGAAGGAAGAATATTTGATGGTCATCACTTTATCAATAGACATACAACAATGCAAATGTTATAATACTATGTATTTTATGTCTGTACTATTATGTAATGAATAAATTTGGAAATTCATACAGCTTTGGCCATAAATATAGCAGTCTCAATTTAGTGAATTTTCTTAGAAAAAAGAATAACAGATGATAAAGATAATAAAAGGAAGACTGTAACAAAAAATATTAAAATTATTATAAATAAATATTATTTTTCAATAAAACTGTTTTTAATTCATTTTTCATATATATAGAATGTTATCAATTTGTGGGGATGCTTTGTGTTTATGACCAAAGTCGTATACATTCAAATTTCTTTTTTGTATAATTTAAAAATAAATATATTTTAGTAATTAATAAATAATAATTGATAATTAATTTAAACTATGTTTATAAAACGACTGATTTCATATCTCTCTCCCTGAAACATTATATCTTTAATGTTTGTTATTCCGATTTTCGGATATTTATGTTACATTCATTAATTTATTAAATATTTATTAAATTTGATTTGTAAGCAACAATTTGCTAGATTGATGATGTTTACATCTGTTAAATAATTACATATAAAGAAATAAAAAGAATTATACAAACATTATATTATTAATTATATGTGCTTTCTCGGCACTTTATGGATGATGTATCGTGGAATTTACAACGATATATAAAAGATGTTTGGTAATTATATTTTATCTGACATTTTTAAAAACAAGACATAATTTTAATGGAATCACGTCGTTATTGAATACACGATAGAAGCAGATTGGATGTGGCCGTTATTGGCACCCACTAAGGTGCCTGAAAAATGGTAGAAAGACACAAAGTTAAAGATACCTAGAGTGTCGTGCTTCGCCACTCGTTCAGATAATGTATGTGGCGATTCCGCGAAGTTACCGGCTTTGGCGAACAATGGTCTCCGGGAGTTTCGCTTCATGGCTCTCGAGGCCCGCTACTTTCGTAACTTCGCCGATATTTCAGAGGCCGTAGGACTGAATTCTCTGACGGTGTTACACTACTACGGACGACCTTGTAACGCTATCTGGCTACGAACGGTTTAACTGTCCCGAAGATAGAGTGTATTGGAATCGTCTAAAAGAAGACGCACTGCGCCATTTCTACGGACAAGCCATCAACTTTACGATCATAAATTGCCGAGCCATGCGTATATTTTTTAGTCCTGGACATTATTCCACTTTTTAATTTTTAAATAAATTATACATTCAATCTGTGACGTGAAAAAATGCTAAGTTATTTATTACTGCATATATGCACATATCTTGAATCATTTATTAGCTGAATAGCGCTCGAGTTTATCTGGAATTATTATCTATTGATACTAAAAAAAGAATACAAAAGTATATGGTATATGATACCTTTGAAAAGTCTATTTTATAATTCATAAAACCTGTAATAGAATTTTAACATTTTCGTTCAGACCAGAATACAGTGATACTTTTTTTGATAGACCATTATGTAACAACATACTATCATACGATCATATTTAATCAAATTAATTTGCATATTTATGAGTGATACAATTTTCGCAAAATAATATACTTATGAATGTATTTTTAAATTTACGTGTTAACAGCTGTTTGTTGTGTACACTCTATCAAAATGTAGAAGTGAGAAAGAGAGAGAGAGAGAGAGAGAGAGAGAGAAGGGAGTTAAAATTTACATTGATTTCAAACATACGTGATTATATCATTTAATATAGTAATATACTGTAATTAAGCAATCAAATATTCGTATTAAGCACGTTTGCAAAGAGGACCTGTATATTTATAAAATATTGTACACGCAATATACCGCAATATACACAATATAAACTGAAACTGATAATTCAGTAGATTCATATTTATATTAACAAAATTATCAAACTTTTTTTGTAATTTTTAAGTTCTTAATAAATCACAATTTTGTAAATTGCGTTAAAAATTTTTCTACATTTAAACTTGTGTGCAAAATGCTATCTCCAAATTTGATCTTATTTATGAACACAGCATTTTTGTATACATTATATATAATAATATTTACTCGGACTTATTCAAATGCGACGATCCAGTTTTGTATAAATGGACAACGTAGAAGCAACAGAGGATAAAGGATGTGTGCGAGATGTAATCCAGTTTATCGAACAGACTAATTAGAGGGCAAGGATGCGGCGAATGGACCCTAAGGGATGGCCGAAGGGCAGGGATCGACTGACGTTCTCGTCCTTAGAGCGTTCTAATTGGTGTAAGCGTTCAGAAATCGGACGCTTGCTCGTACATGATATTACCGTTAATTGAGATGCCATCGCGCCGTCACGTTGGTTAAAGTCACGACGACTGAAAATAATATGTCTATATGGATAAAGAGAGTTCGTTCCGCGCGAATCAGTCCTTTGTATTATGACTTGAGAAAACACGGCATTAAATGAATTCATCGATGATATTATATTTATTTTGCCGACGAACGCCCTCCGTCCAACGGCAGTGGAACGAAGCCGAAAGAGCGAGAGGAATGGGTGTCGTCGAGGGCAAAATATCGCTCTGCCTTTGGAATTTAACGAGGGACAAAGGTATCGCTCGACCTCCGACGTTCCGATGGGAAAGTACTGGGATTCAAGCACCCTCAGACGGGTCCGTCAATTTCCGCGCTCGTTAGGTGGGTATTTATTCTCGCTCCTTCTACCCGTCATGCACCTTATACCGTACCCCTTCACCTCGCTCCGCCGATTGATTTTAATTATTTTTCCGTCTCTCAGCACACGCCCACGAACTTCCGGCGTACACGCGATTTGTTCAGCCGACATGATTAATTTTAAAAACTGCTAAAAATTTTCGTATTTTTCACGTAATTTATTTACATAATTCTTGCCAGCTTTTTACCCAGTTTTGCTGATTTTTGTAGATTTCAACTTGATGGTGAATATACACAATGTCTTATATTATACAATATTAATATGATATTGTTATGTTTAATCCGTAAAAGATATAAATAGTAACGATACGAAGTTGTAATCTTCTTATTGCTTAAAACTGATTTAACTGATGCAAACAAATGCAAAAAATTGCAATGGAAAGTTTGTTATTCTCCCATTATATTTCTTGCAATACTTTTTAACATCCGTAACTGTATAAATGTTACAAAATAACATTTTCTAAAAAGCCAAATAGTTTCTTAAATTTATTAACTTTCTATTATTCTAAATAAAACATTTTTAAATAAATTATTTTTTAAGTACATCAAAAGAAATATAAATAGTGCAAATGTCCCTGTAAAATTATCTTTCTCATTATGTTTATCTTAATTCCACCAGTGTATCGTAATCTTCTCATGCAATTTTAATTCTACCGCGTTTTTTTCGAGGTGATTTAAAAAAATCTCGACCTACTTTACGCCCTAGTGAAACAGTCGAGTTGTAAGCTTGTAGTTTGCTATTGGTAAACCGTTTTCCACTTCTCTTACGATGAGTTGCACCGCGTTCCTCGACATCTTTTCCCTTGTACCCTCCTTTCTTTCTTATTTCTCTTTGCCACTCTCTCCTCTTTCTTTCCCTCTCATCTCTCTTTCACTATATCGACCGACCCTTTTCATTCGGCTGGCAACTTGCGCAACCATCCCTACCTAGAACGGCTCTGAGTAAATCCTCTCGCTTCGGCGATTAACTCGAGTTTTGAGTGTTTGAAATGTCGAGTAGGTAAACTGTATCCAGTCACGTGCGCAAGAGGGTAACTACGAGATGCAACTGCTGTACGCAGTGCATTCCACGACAACCATTGACAGAGTTATGCCTCTTTAGGGACAGCTCGTGAAGTATTTTCTCGTATTTTTCCTAAGCGCAGCTTTCATCCAAGGTGGAAAAAACATCACGTCTATATAAACGCGAACATCCTTCGATATAATCAAAATTTTTGAAAATTATACATTTCATTCAGCTAAATTCAACTAAATTTTTAAATAATACTTCAGTAAAACTGTTCTTTCTGATTACCCATTTTAGTAATGCTATGTACATTATCATTAATTTGTTACATTGTTAAGCGTCAATTTAGAAAGCAAAGAGGTTTTCTTATGAAAAAGTACGGAAAAGGAAAATGATAATAGAGTAGCATTAGATAGCATCTCTCTTATTAAGGGTGACGACGTTTAATTGTTTGCTTTGTCTCGACGACTTTGTCAGTTGTTCGTTTGACGAAAGAGTACCCTCTTTCGCACGGCATACTGTAAAACTAGCCGATCCAAAGTGGGATTTCCACGCCCGACTCACACATTCTCGCTCTCATTTATTACTCCTAGCCTGCTTTGTCGATCCTCTTTATTCGTTTCTCCATTCGACCAGTCAGGGAATCGCTTCGTTCGCTCAATTTATTTGCGAAGGTTCGCGCTTTATGCTCTCTGCTGAGCGTTCAGTATTAATGAACATGCTAACGAATCCGTTCGTGAAAAACGCAGCGTGCGACATTTCATTTCAAAAAATGAGAAACGCAAATAAAAGTCAAAGGTCCAAGATCCACCTTTGTCTTATATTAATGGATTTTTTGAGATAGTACATTTAATTTCTTTATGTACTTTTTCGTTATAAATCTAGTATCTATCCAAATATATGATGAAATTATAAATAAAACTGTTACAAATAAAAATTTTTAAACATATAATAGAAAGAATATTTTATATTTGTGAATTTTTAGAATTTCAAGAAAAGATAAATATTTTCAAAAAATTTTCACGAAATCTAAATGTATGTACATATGCATAGTACATATGTATGTTGTAGTATGTATAGTTGCAAAGAGTTTTTAAAGCCAGGATTTTAAATCAAGCTTTTAATACCATAGGGTTTTGTTGAAAAATTAATTGTTCGAAATTATTCATTAATCATGCCTGTGATAATTAAAGAAAGCACCATTATTCTTTTGTCTTCATCGGGGTTGTCCTATTTACGAGTCTTTTCATACAACATCCATTTACGTGGTCGGTTCTCTAACATATTCACGAGGCACGTTTGCATAAGTATCGTCGAGCTTAAAGACGGTCCAGAGAAAAATTTGAAAGCCTTTCTCAAGTGAGATTTCCATGACTATAACGAAGTTTCTGCATCGTTTATGGTCCGCTTTCCAGGTGATCCTCGTTTGCATTCGGTGAAAAGGAACCATAATTTCGGCTTACAGACGGTGACATTCAAATTATTATACCGAAAGTAATATTATGACATTTTGTGAATAAAGATCTATATTAAAGTTATCAACATATTATAAAAAGATAAAAAAAGTATGATAATAATGCATATTTCAAAAAATTTATACAAAAAAAACTTATTTTATACGTTGAAATCTGCCTATAATTGCATGATCTGGTTAATCCGTAAAAAAAATATTATGGAAGTAACTCATTCATACTCAAACTATGTTCTCGTCGAAATATGTAAACATTAATCGTTATGTATTACGTTGAATCATAAAATAACTCTCATGCAAAAACAGAAGAGAGTTTATTGAAATGAAATAAACGAGTATATTTGCTCATTCGCGTCCACGGATTCATTTTTAATTCGGAAAGTTTATTTAAACAACGATTTGCATTTAAAGGAATGCATGTCATCACACCGTTAAAAATAAATTACAGTTACCGTTAAATGAGAATTTCTGAAACATTTCGTCGGCAGCAAGAGAATATGTACACATGCAAGTAGAAGCATAATGGACAGGTAAATGCAATGCAGAAGCTGCAATCACAGCTGTACACAGATCATATTCAGAAGGGTAGTTCTGGGGAATCCAGGACCTATACCATACGCACTATGGCGCCTGGGATTGACGTGAATGTGTTTCACGAAGCGTGAATGATGCGCAAGAGGGTCATGCGCGCTATGCTTTGCCACAACTTTGCTGCAACCTCTTCACTTCATTCTTCAAGCACTCACATGGAAACTTCTTTTTATTATATAATAAGAATTAAATTTTTGGTGACAATTTGTATTCTATTAGATTAGGGAGAAAATAATTCGAGTTTTTCGCCAAACAATTTTGTTAAAATAAAATGCTCAAAAAATTAATATTTTCAATTAAAATAATTGCCATTTGAATTGACTAATTTCTGCTATTTTTCTGGTAAAAGTTAGATTTCACGACGATAAAAGGCTCTTTTGCGACAAATAAATAAATTATTAAGCTATTATGAAGTTCATTGAAATCGTTTATTATTGAAACATAATTGTTTAAAATAATTGTTAATATGGCTCAATTAGAATAAATCAATAAATAAAAGAAGGGCAACGAGCCAATTATAATGTAAGATATTTAATAATCGTATATATACAAACATTTCGACACCGATCGGGTCATTTTCAATGTAAAACAACAAACACTCTTACATAAATTATCGGAAAATTCGGTCAAATTATAATGTCCAGTGAAAAGTTCGATTGTATTCATAAAATGCGGCCCATATGTAAAAATATCAAAAGAGATCACATCTCACTTTTCATAATTCTACAATCTCACAAATAAATAATACATTAACATTGCGTTATAGATTAAATTATCGATGTACATTTATAGTAAATTAAATTAAAATGTAAATTAAATAAAACATATATACCTTATATTGCCTTAATGATGTAAAGTAGACGCCGATAGGAAAACGCAAATAACAAAGTTGTATTTAATAAAAAATAAGCCATGATTCAATTGGATAACATTTAAACTCAACGATGTCAAGCGACGTTATCTAATGCATCTAATGCATTTTAATTTAATTTACTATAAATGTACATCGATAATTTAATCTATAACGCAATGTTAATGTATTATTTATTTGTGAGATTGTAGAATTATGAAAAGTGAGATGTGATCTTTTGTGATATTTTTACATATGGACCGCATTTTATGAATACAACCGAACTTTTCACTGGACATTATAATTTGACCGAATTTTCCGATAATTTATGTAAGAGTGTTTGTTGTTTTACATTGAAAATGACCCGATCGGTGTCGAAATGTTTGTATATATACGATTATTAAATATCTTACATTATAATTGGCTCGTTGCTCTTCTTTTATTTATTGATAATTGTTTAAAATTTTAAATTATTTTATAATTATAGTATTATATCGTTATCAAGATACTAAGGATGATTTAATTAAGGTTAAAAACGTCTGTTATTTGTATTACTGATAATCGTCATATAAACATTAGCAAGTACTTATGTTAGATACAGCTCGGTTTTTATGTTCCTGTTTACTATTTTGTATTTAATCCTTAAGTCTACTTGTTATTCATTTATAAATAAACTTTTTAAACAACATTGTTATTTGCAAAGAATATCTAAACAGTATGTCATAATTATAATAAGACATGGTTATGGAAAAAAATAAATATTTTGTACAAATGAGTTAAGGAACAAGTATTGAAAAAGTGGAATGTTTCATTCGTCGGATTTGCGCGATGGACAATATTGTGCGAGATGCGATGTAAATCTGGCAATTCATTCGTTTTTATACTACTTAACTTTTATGCGGGATGAGTATTATGCGAGGTATGAGTGAAGCACGCGGAAGCTTTGACACGCTCGTTTCGCTGCACTCCACTCGGCTGACAAAAAAATCTCTGCTGCGGGCCCAGCACTCTCAAAGTGCGATTCTATCTGCAAAACCGGCATTACTAACGAACCATCAGCAGAGTAAAATTTCCTCTGTGCACCGAGTTCAAAGTTTTTCGCGGACAGATAAACTCGTTGTTCCACTTTTTTCACAGTCGTCTACGCAAGCGTCCCTAAATACAACTCCGTTAACCGCGTTTGTCTGCTTCTTTTACTATTTTTAAGCGTTTGTATTTTTCAATCATATCTTGTTAAATAGTATATTTTTCAATATATTTGTATTATTATTTTACTTTTCATATCACCAGTGCATAAATATTTTATAACGCTACTTAATTTTCATGTAAATCATGTTATGTAAATCTAACTTAAGATACTAAGCAATAAAACGTGCACAACGACTTCGGGAACAATCAAATCGCGAATCTCCGTTCGGGACCTACCGAAAATCGTTTACCCCTGCCGTTCTTCACGGAGGACGTTTCTCTTACAGATAAATATGCAAAGCACGAGGTGTGTTCCGGAAACGACATCTGCTTTCGAATCGAATGCTCTCCGTCGCATTGTGCAGAGACACCGCTCTCTGTTTCTGTTCCCTTTTCAAACTCCCGTCTTTTCGTGCTCACCTCGCCCCCCTTAACTCACCGTACATGATACATGAAGCACATAGCTCTGCCATCCGATGGCATGACACTCACCCAACCACCGTCCCGTGAAATCATGCCCCGTGATCCCGTGACCCCCGACCACGTAATATGCCTTCCCTTTCTGCCCGTTTGGATTACCCTCTCGTTGCAACCCTCTTCTGTAATAGTATCTACGATAGTAGCACGTCTGTGCGCTGTCAAATGCAATCTTTCTGATTTTAAGATTAGATACAAGAAACATTAACGAATATGGCTTAATAAAGTATGTAAAAACATGTAAAAAATTACATAGATTTTAGATAATAAATATATCAGAGATAGTACAAGTATGTACTCTTTACACATACACACTTAGAGAAGACCGGGTCTCGTGTTGGCACAAGAGATAAGTTGGCATTGCGTACCGTTTATGTATTTGTGACCCAAAAGAAACAATGGAAAAGTTACTGCAAAATATCTCTTTTATAACATAGGTTTTATAACATACTTTTTCCTAAGTTTCATTTAAATTAAACAAGTATTACAATGGAAAAAGAAAAAATCTAATTCAAGAACAGACAAGTAAATTTTTGATCATTTCATAATTTCATATTAATGTCCTTCGGCTTGAAAAAGCAAATCTAAGTGACGTATTATTAGTTAAAAGAAAAGTGTTTGTTAGTATACAACACATTATTTTGAATAACAATAGTAATTTATTACAATAAAATGGTCAAAATCAGACGTGTGTAGGGATGGGGTACTTTGGCTCATATCATAAGAAAAGGTTAGATTAACTTATTGTACGCATGTGTGAACATTCATTTATAATTTAACTCTGACAAAACATTTTATATTTAATATTTCTATGTTAAAATAAGGTAGAATTAAAATAATTTATATTTGTTTTTCTGTAACAACATTTTGATGTTTGATGATTACAAAATAACTTTGAAAGATACAATTTTTACGAAGAAGTTATACATATCTATTCTCTAATTTTCATTTCTATTAGTTTTCTATTACATTTTTATTAATTTAGTATAGAATTTATCACAAAAACAATTTATACTGTGATATGTATCAATTTACCCCACATATTGGGGCAAGTTAACTACAATGCAGCATGTTCATATTTCATTTATTGTAAAGAAAGTATACAGTGTATAGAACTATATTAATAGTATGAAAATGTAGAGAAAGGTTCTCTCTATCACACTGATGTATTTTAATCATAATAATTAATTGTTTAAAAAATCTAATGCCAAAATTGTGAAAACTGTGCCAACGAGACCCGGTCTCCCATACTTTATTACATAAGTATAAATTTAATATCAATTTCTTTTCACTAACAATGATTAAAACAAAGCAAAAAAGAATTAACAGTATGAATATTTTTATATTCACTATAAATAACATCTAAGTAGTAATTAATATTTTAGAATATTATATTTATATATTGACGTTCAATAAATTATAATTGTTTTAAAATGGAAAGAAGACTAAAAAAAAGGTTCATAGATACAGGCTTTTCTATAAAAAACAAGACAAAAGCGTGAAAGTTAGAATTGTCGGAAGAATTATTGAATTCCTCACAGAAGACATCTTGAAGTTATACTCACGGGGTAGTAACTCGATTTTGTTAGAGGAAATTCGCAAAGCTTGACCACGCGAGCTTCCGTCTTTTTTCGATTTTCTGTCTCCCCACTTCCATGCCTGTTTTCTTCATTTTTAACGTAATAACCGACGGCCGGATCTTTCTCGTTATAACTTTTGAGTGATTAGTCGCCGTCCGGCGATTGGCCATCTTATAAAGTTTGTTTGCGATTTTTCGCAGGCTGTTTCCCGCGAAACCACGGCCCTTCCGCCGGACGTTAACGAGTAACTTAGCCATCTAACTGTCGGAACTTCGTTAAGAGTTCCAATAAATCGTCGAGAACTCTCGCTTTGCGGTAATGGTCCTGTTGGGTAATGAATCGGAAGACGTATCGAAAGATGAGAGATTACACGGACCTTTACTATTTCTGTGTGTTCAAAATGAACTTTAAAGTACATTAAATTGTTACTGCTTTGATGTTTGAAGGAATCAATGAGTGATGAACGTATTATTTTGATAGATTAAATAAAGTTAGTTTCTCTCAAGGAATCTATACGTATTACATAAGTTTAACTATTAACTTATATAACTCTAAACTTAGTAATTTAAAAGATTAAAATCTCTTTAACACCGGTTAATGTAACATGTTCGATCGACAAAATCAAGAAGTTTGACAAATCACATGTCAAATGTATATATCGCTCGACGCGGTATTTGCATCGTACATTTATTAGTATGGCTATATCATATCTCATTTATCTCGCGTTGACATTCGACAGAGTCCTGACATTAGATCAAATTCCGGGGTCAGACAGACACGACGAGAGTCAAATGGCAGAGTGTCATTCATCTGTATCCATAGAATGTTACATTTTCACATTAAATGAATGACAACATAATTAAAACCAGACAATGCAATTTAATGCTGACAGAGCATACAATGTACGTTTTGAGCTGATTTAAAAAACGGAAGATACGAGCGAATAATCGATTGAAAGTAACCGAAGAATGACTTGACGGCAGAAAGAACGTTACGTGCGCGTAGAGTAAATGGAAGTGGTTGGCCGGTTTCGAGAATTGCATCCCCTTGAGACGCCATCCGACAAGACTTCTGGCTTCGCTGTCGCGCATACGCCGGAATCGCAGCGAAACCAAAAAGTATCGCGACCACCGGCGAGGTATCGTCGGGCACGTTCCGACGTCGTGTCGTCTTGAAATGTCGCATGCAATTTTACGGACGAGTACGACATGAGATAAGAGGGCGAGAATCGTTCCGGAACACGAGTGGAACATATTGAGATTTAGATTTTCTATTTGAAATAGTGTTGCGTTATTGTCGATAATGTCTCGTCATAAACTTATTGATTTAACTTTTTTATAAATAGCGTGACTGTCAAAAAATAAAAAATATATGTTAATATATTTTTTATATTTCGCAGTCATATTTTTAATAATAATAAAATGCACAAATAAGAATATTATAACATGCGAGGTGTTTGTGAACTGATGATGCAACCGAAAGAAGGTGATTCTACTTGGAAAACGAGAACATTGAATAAAATTTTTTCATATGTAGCTTTACTTGCGAGAAAATCGATTTTAAATAATTATAATTATCGATTTTTTTTAAATATTTGCCGTATATATTTTATACATACTCGATTTAATAGATCACTCATAAGTTGTTAAAAATGTTGCCCATTTTATCGAATATACAATTTTTCTTCGAAGTCAATTTCTATGAACGCTTTCTAACATATTGTGGAATGAGGGGAGGGGTGCACATTAATTTTTTAATTAAATCCGTACCTAGCGAATATTTAAAATCGATTTCCTTCAAAACGAAGTCTCATACAAAAATTTTATTACATTTTTAACTTATTTTTCCAAGTAAAATCACCTCCTTGTACCACCAATTCACAAATACCCTGTCTATTAACTTTGAAAACTATAACTATAAATGTGTGTGTTGTGTGTGATTTTGTTTCAAAATTAGACTTATTTGTATAAACTTAGACATAAACAAGAATATTTTTGTATTAACAATTTAATTTTAATAGATGAAGTATCTTTTCTTAGAGGGAATAGTTGCTCAACAGAAGCTAAAATATAAAAAAATAACAATGACAAATTGAGGATGAGTCGAATATAACCTAAAACATTCTTACATATTTGATGCTAACGGCCAATTTTTCAAATTTTAATTAAATTAAGTTGATTTGTCCGTAATTTTATATTAAATGTTGTTTTCGTTATTCGTAGCGTTTGATGTAAGTTGAGATCCTCTTATTTTTAGTACCATTTTAGGAAAATCTAACTGTTAAGCCTTATCAAAGTCATCAATTGATTTGTTTGATGTTCATCTCAGATGTCTCTTCGATATCCAAATTTTGCTTCAATTGAAAATATTTCATCGATGGGGAAGTTGTCAATCGATCCTGGCCCCGAGTGGCATCGAGGGTGAATGAAAGGAGACAGCAGAAAGCACAAGTCTTCTTCGTGAAGGTCAGCCTGGCTAATAGACTGCCGGTGCTCCGAAGCGTGATTATATGCCGAAGTGACATTGAATTGGCAGAAGAGATTCCCCGAGACGGGAGATGACGGTCAGCGGCCGGTCCGGTAAGCAGGAGACATCAAAAGCATCGAGTCCCCATTCAAATCTTAGATGGTCGCCGGCTACCACGAATAGAGCCGCCTCTAGAGACGCGTTCTGTGATCAAAGATGTCACGAGACCCGGCGTGTAAGGTTGGTGGGCACAGACTTGAAAAGATGGCGAGCAGGAGATAGAGTCTGGTAGATAGAATGGTTGTAGTTGTAGATACACTAACGTGGAGGAAGAGGAAGGACGGAGCGTGTAGTAGTGGTGGAACCTCCTTGAAAAGAGGAAGCGTCGGATAATCATTTCGCTACTGCAGAAGTGGAAAAGCAGCGCGGGAAACGGAATCAGACTGGAGAAAAAAAGTTTCCACGCTACGGAAACCTTTTCCGATTAGTTTCGTCTCCAAAGGACTCGGAAAAAAGTCGCTTCCGCGAAAATGCATAAAGGCATCCGCGCCGCCGGCAACAAAAGGCGAATCGTAAATTCCGTCCACGCCGGCGCCGAAATTGCGCTTCTTAATATTATTCCCGGTCCGGCGTACAATGCCGAAGAAACGAACCGAGCCTCGAACGTTGACGTTTTAACGCGCACAGTGACAAAAGTCTAATTTCCCTCTTGCGTATTTTACAAGATTGGTCGCCGAGTCACGACAGTCACGAAAAATTTCCGAAAAAAGCTTGAACATAAAAGCGAACGATGTGTTAAATGGACCTGGGATTTCCCTGTTGGATCGTAAATCTCGAGATTATCTCTGATTTTGCTACCTTTCTATTCTTTAACTATAGATGCAAACGAATTACTTGCTCATTTTAATACATTATATATATGTAAGCATAAGATAAAAAGAATTTAATATATTACATCGTAATTATTAGGTATATCATGGAAAATCCTAAAATTCCTCCTAAACTTATATTGTATATACATTTTTCTTTCGATAATGTTATACAAAGTGTTTCATACAATATAGATAAAGTTTTTTTAACATCACACACATTTCTAGTATTTTTTATTTTTCGAATACTAATTACAAAAAAATCTTTTCTAAATTTTCTTTTATATATAAATCTAGATTTCATTTAAACATTCAGTAATAAAGATAGATAAGTCTGTCACAAATGCATATAATATACTTTTTATTGTTTCAGTTTGGAATTATCATTTATAAAATTCCTTCAGACAGTTCGTTTTATTGATCGACAGTTCCGTCTTTAGCTCATTAATTCCCCTCGCGAAGACCTTTACAGATCTGAAAATTGAAATCTGTCCAATAGTTAGTGCGTAAGTTAGGGAATGAGATAAAACACGAAAGTGGAGACAACACCCGGAGAACATTATCGTCAGTAGAATACAGAACAGGGAGTGGATATCGCGGTGGGGCATGCGACGTATGTTGGATTTCCCTATCGGGTCGTACGTTTGGAGTCATCCCCTGCTTTCCGATGCTCACACTAGTCGCTCTCCCTGCATTTCCTTCGCCAATGCTTTCGCCCCCGCCCTTCTCTAGTCCCCCGACGGGAGCTGCATCCATTAAACGTACAGGCAGTATGACGCAATGGTGTGCGTGGAATTTGTATGAATGGGGAGAACTTGAGGATTTGCATTGACGAATAGCCACCAGCATGGCAGTAGATACTGTATAAATGACTATTGCGCACGAGGATCATCCATTTTTTTTTCAATTACCGTAGAATTGCACCACTTAGAGAAAAGTGTTTGATATTTGTGTGACTGCATGATAAAATTATTATAATTAGGAACTCTATTTTTATATAATAATTATTATTAGTTGTAATGTTAGCAATAATAAATAGGGGAAAGTGTGAAAATTTGTTAATACCTAAGGGAAAAATTAAATAAAGCCGATTATTTATCAATAATAGAAGTTTTTATTCATAAGAGATACTTTTTATTTTAAAAGATTGACTTTATTCTAAAGATAATTATTTGGCTTTAAACTACAATAATTAACATTCATATGTATATTATCAATATATCAACTATAATTTTGAATAGAAAACAGAACTCTTGCCGTTCGAAATTACTCGCCGCCACACAGGCCAGCTTTACATAATATAAGAATCATTATTAATAACTGCATATCGATTTTATATTTTTATGTTACTGTTCAATGCGTTTAAGTATATGGTGCATTCAAGCAACAAGCAAGGAGTAAGAAGCGACTGATCGGGACACGGTCACGTAGATAAGGGAGAAAAAAATATGTCGTCGGTGGCGCGCTGTGCATAATTCAAGCGGATGCGGGGTCGTTAAGGAAAAGTTTCGCCATTACAAGCACGAAATGTAAAGCGTGCACTGGTGAGAGGAAACCGGCGGGGTGGCACGCCGAAGGAACAGGGAGAAAGGGGGCTGTCTTCTTTAAATTGTATCGCAAATTGCCCGCCGCCCGCTGTGCTCGAGACACGACGCGATCGAGGCAACCGTTGCCGGCAGTAATGGCCTGTTACGCAACGTCGAGCCCACCGACGACGACTGCAGATTCTCACTCGATTCCGTTTGACATATGTATTCCCGTCTTACGAAACGAGAGCGGACGTGCATGCGTAAGCCGCAGCTTTTTTATGTATTTGGTAACTATATGTAAAAGGTACCTATTCCTCAGAAATCCACTAGTAAAAGTCACGATAACTTTGATTCTTTTTTTATTCTGCATAGAATACATATATGTGTATATTTCGTTTTTATATATACACACTCTTTGAAAAAAAAAGCCTAGATCTGTGTTTTTTTTTGATTGAAGAATATACATATTATATATATATTATACAGTTGCATGCAAAAGTGTCCGGCCAAAGATATTTTTATGATTATTAACGTAGGTATCTCCACCGTGCTTCACAGTTGGTATTTGATATCGCGAATCATTTCTAGTGCCTTTTGGTCGTCGAACGTACCATCTACCATCATTTCCAAACAAATTAATTTTAGTTTCATCTGAAAACATCACTTTCTTCCAATCTTCAACAGTCCAGTTACGGTGTTTTTTTGCAAATTCTAATCTGGCCTTCTTATTTTTTTTGCTAATAAGCGGTTTCTTAACTCCAACGCGTCCAAAAAGTCCCACTTCTGTCAATCTGCGTGAAACCGTACTTTGACTTATGTCAGCCAATTTTTCTTCGCGTAACTCGCGTGCGATGACCGCGGCATTCTTTTTCACATCTACGACAGCCTTTCTCTTAATCACTTTATCGACACGATTAGTAGTTTTTCTTGGCCTCCCAGGGCAGGGTTTATCTTTTAGAGCACCTGTAGTCTTGAATTTATTTATTATATCGTTAACAGTCGATTTACCTAATTCTAAAACATCAGCTATTTCACGTGAAACTTTTCCTTCGTTGTGAAACTTGATCACCAATTTACGTATGTCTAAAGACGTGCGTTTTGGCATTTTGACTGAGTATAATTGATCGAATAATAGAAAAGAAACGTGCTCTTAATGTTTACATACCTTC
This sequence comes from Mycetomoellerius zeteki, assembly GCF_001594055.1. Lineage (NCBI taxonomy): Eukaryota > Metazoa > Arthropoda > Insecta > Hymenoptera > Formicidae > Mycetomoellerius > Mycetomoellerius zeteki. The sequence goes on along the minus strand of NW_017257409.1, from coordinate 1,088,362 downwards.
GTGACCGATAACGTAAACAAAGCCGTGCAAATTATACGTTCTTGGAATTTGGCCGAACAATTATGAAGAAGCAAAATGTGTTATTTTAGTTATAAATACGTGTTAATCGTTATAAACAATTTTTTAATTGTGCATTTTAATTACATGTCAAAAGTACTTTATGATGATATATTTGTGTTTTTATTTTGTACCCTTTCTACGTTAATAATGATAAAAATATCTTTGGCCGGACACTTTTGCATGCAACTGTATATATACTATATATATATATAACTAAAATAATATATCTAAAAAAATCTTTAAATATAAAAATAAAGAAGAAATATATTCAAATAAATGTTTTATGTAAAGAAAAATGTTTTTGTATAACACATAAACAAAATTAAAAACGTAATACAAAAAGACCATGTATCATCGATTGAATGAATCTATCATTTATTTGCGAATTATTTCTCACATTTTCCATCAAAATCCGTATAAGATTTTGTAAATGCAAGAGTATAAAGAGTCAATATAAAAGATAATAACGTAAAAAATATAATATCTTTAAATTTTTTAAATAATATATCTGGATGTAGTTTTTTATAAATTACATTTTTACACGTGAAACGGGATAAAAATTGATTATTATATCTTCTATATATGCGTTGGTGTAGTATTAATTGACAAGCACAAGGTATCGATACACTTGGTGCTGTTTTCAGTAATTGTAATTTGCAATCGATACGGTCAATGGCATTAATTATTATGGTTTAATTTTATAACGGGCAACATGGACTCGCGACGATATCATTGAACGTTGTCAGTTTTATCTGAAATTTTTTTTATAACCGACGCATAACACTACAATTTAGAATTTAAAAGCAATATCGTTTTTATCTATTTTTTATTAAACTATTACAAAATTTACGTTTTATGGATTAAACTATTTTGATCATGAACGCATATATATACACACAGTGACGAAAATAATATAGAGTGAAAAAAATGTTAACTTTTATTTGCAAAATGGTGCAGCTAGAATTATATACAAATTTTTCATGTAAACTTACAGAGTTATACAATTATTCTTTTTTATTTTTTAACTCTCATTTTTTTTATTAAAATAAGATGTTTTTAAAGTTTCCTACTTCAAAAATATCATCATTATATAATATACTTATCGGATAATTTTAAATCAATATAAATTGTAAAATATCTCAAAATAAATACCTAAATATATACATCAAGATAATCATATTTACTAAACAATTAATAATATGGTTGTAATAAATAAAATAATATTTTGCAAATTACTTTTGATTTTGTACCGCACTTTTTCGGTATTTATTGAAGGAAAGAGGAATGCGATGGAAATTTTCAAGCTTTGCGAACTCTTATACATGATACGGCAACATTCTTGTTACGAAATAACGATGTCAGGAACGCGCTCAGTCATAATTTCGCCCATAATTTTGGACATTTCGAAATTACGATGTCTCCGCGTCAATCGGTTTTGCGTTCGCAACAGTCGTAAGGACGCTCACGATAGAGTTGTAAAGCCACGACGGGGACCACCGTGGAAGGGCCGCTTAATTTGAAAGCACCTCCGATAACGACGTCGTCCACCCCCGCACCGCGCTCTGGCGTCGTAGACGTCGAAGCCCATCGCGAGATTGCCGAGCATAAACCCTAATCCAGAATTAGAATTTCGCTCTTCCCTTGAGACGATTTCCCCTCCTTTGCTTCTACGATCAACCTCAACTTTAATCCCCGTCGTAGCTTCTCTGGATGTCACTTAACAAGTAACCACAATGACTCGTAACGTGTTAAAAGTGAATGAGCTTGGAAACTGATGTAAATATGTTTGTGCAAGATTAGAAGCGACATACTAAAAAGTGATTAATAGCATAAGCTATACGAACTTCTATTGATATAAAAAATAAGATAAGAAGAGTATTATGTAAAAAATATTAGTGAAAAATGTTACACAGAAAATTGCGATATTATCGCAGCAGTAAGCTAAGTGCAAAGAAGTTGAAGAAGCGATAAAAAGGCGAATTAAATTTGCTACTTGTAATAGACAACGATAAAACAAAATACTGAGCTGCTACAGTAAAATTTAAACGAGGTATTAGCACGAAACTCAAGATGGAAATAAACGTTTGTTTTTATATATCCTTTATACCTGAGATTATCTTGCAAAGTATCATTACAATTGCAATATATAACTTTACATCTTGCCATAAATTTAAAATGCAATTTTATTCGTACAACAATTTAGTTTATTTATTAATGTAATAATTACTTTCTTCATAAATATAAAGAAAGCCATTGTTACTCATAAAAGGCACGATATTCACATATGTACGTTAAATGAAATGACACATGTGTTATAAGAAAAAGCTGCCTGTAACACTATTGTATTTTTCATCAAAAAGTGCACCTATCCGATGAGTCATATTCGTCTGGTAAGAGTCCGATTTAGGTCGAACCTAAGACAGCACGACGCTATCTAATGGAGAACACGGTACTGCGGTTGTATGCTAACGTGACTCATCGTGTGTCCACTACTTCGATGCTTCGATCTCGATACCCTTCAGCAAACAAGGGAAGAGTTCTTGCACGAGTAGTCAATAAAGGTTGATATTTGTGATAAAAATATTCATGTATGAGAGGAAACGCCGATTCATTTTTTATTTTTATCACAATTTAAGTGCAGCATGTACAAAAATGTTTGTAACATACTTAATGAGCTCAATGCTCATGAAACATTAAAAAAATGTACACTGAAAAAAATTTTACATGAAAATTACATGTATATGACTGGAAAATTATCTAAATTACATAAATATGCTTGGAAATGTACTGGGAATTGTAATATTTCATATTTAGGCAATTTTCCAGTCATAAGCCTATAATTTCCATGTAAAATTACATACATTTTTTTCAGTGTACATAGAAAAATAATTACGCAATTCTGTAAACATAGGTTAAAGAACGTCTTATAAGTTAGCGGAACAAAATGAGCGGAATCGATTCTAACTAACATTTTTATTTGTTGCTCATTTGTTGCTAAAAAGTTGCCAAAGAAAAAAATTTGTTGCTCTGTCGGTTTATTTAAAAAAACGATGTTTCGCTAAAGGAAGATTCAGTTAGCGGAACAATACCTACAACAAAGCCAATCTACGCAGAAATAACGTAGGAATTTGTTGCTAATTTGTTGCTAATTTGTTGCTGCCGAAATAACATTTTTTTTAATACTTTACATACTGAAAAAGTGTAAATAACAACGAGAAGCCTCAACGTGCTGGCGGAACAAGAGTAAAGTACTAGTAAAAGTTTTGTTGCTCACTTAAAATTGGACCTAGGATGTCGTCCGAATTAGTTGCTCTCGAAATAAACAATTTAGCAATTTGTTGCTTGCAAAATAAGTATAAATAACCACGTAAAACCTCAGCGT
>NW_017257409.1:1030085-1082779 GCF_001594055.1 Mycetomoellerius zeteki | reverse complement strand
TCTCTCTCTCTCTCTCTCTCTCTCTCTCTCTCTCCCTCTTTCTCTTTACATATGTATATATTTAAATATGACGTATGAGAGATAAAAATTCATGCGCATCTATCTTATTATATAAATATATTTCCTTTTTTTATATTATATTATATATATATATATACACGAGTTAAACTCTTATAAACAATATGTTTTCTTCTTATACGATACAATCAATATACACAAAAGTTGCATGAAAACTCGTTTTAAAAAGTAGTTGATAATGTTTATCTACATCTTTTATTCATGCATGTGTATACACGTGCGCATTATTACCACTGCATAAAAGAATGAAACTGAAACAAATAATTTTTGCGTCTACAAATAAGCCGGATAGGCATTATTTAATTCTTATTCCATTTTGCTCTTATTATCTCGACGCAAGATCATTGGAGCTGCACACGCGATTGTTATATCTATATTTTAAACCCATATACCTATGTAATTTATACCTATAACATTCATACATACGATCACAATTTTAACGGAACAATATGTTTATTTTTGGGTCTGCAATTGGGAAGGGCATGAAGTTCATGGAGCTAGCTGGTGCAAAATTGCAGGTTTAGGTATTCCTAGTATTTAAGTGGCATATAAATGTCAATCGATATCGAAAATACAGTTCTGCTTTTCCGATATTCGATAGTAATGATTTATCGTGCACGTTAAATATACAAAATGTATCATTAAATTTCTACCGAACATATATTTGGTTATATAGGTATATAAGACTTCTATAAATTTAGAATATCATTTTTAGATATTTTCAATACAATTCATAAAATTCTGATATCAGAAATCAAAATTCTTTACAGAAGACCAAGTTTCTAATAATTATATCTAAATTCTAAAAATAAAGATAAGTAATCAGTTACAAAATTGATTACTTATTAAATTTAAAATAATAGTAAAAAACAGTACAAATCTGTCACTATTTTGATATTTGGTATTTATTTCAAAATGATATTTACTAATACCATTTTACAGAAAATTTGATGAAAAACTATTTGACATAATTTAGAACTAGCCATCTATTAATATCAAGGGTAACAGCAAAGTCGATACTCGGCACTTTGCAATCGTGAGAGGCGAGATTTATGACCGCTGTTGCCACTTGCCCTCGTTACATCGAATTCCATTTCCGTTTTTCATATATTATCCATTATGCTGCGCTTTAAGTGATCTCCGATAGTTTTTAAAATCGAGTCAAGTGTTTGCACTGACCTGGTTGCAAAATTCAGCTGCTTTGGATATTTGCTACTTGTGTTATTATTTTTCTGTTCTCTATATTCTCCTTTCTTTCATCATATACATATAAAATGAGCAAGAATCGTCAACTTCTTCATTTACAATTTTTTTTAATCGATCAAAATTAATTTTTTGTTAATAAACATACAGATATTATCCATACTATTTGCAAAAGAAAAGAAAAAAAAGAGCAGAAGAAGAGATGTAACTATAATCCAGAAAAATATAATAAATCTTTTAAATATAAATAACTCCTTATAAATCCTTAACTTGAACAGTTTAAGATTAACATAATATATAACACAATACAAATATATTAATATCTAAATACTACTTTGTATCTATTTTATATATTTATATATTGTACAATAAATATATACTTATATTTAATTATAGTATATAATTAATTATATACTATAGTATAATTAGAATTAATTTAACTACATTATATATATAATTTGTAAAAAAATTATTACAATTCACTTTTTAATCAAGTAATCAAATAATGAGTCATTGATATGTAGCCATCTTTTTTCTGTACCATAATAAAATTGGAATGGAATTATATAAATAATCTTAACAATGAGATTCAACTAAATTATTCCTAAGAAAAAACCGGTTTTACATTAGTTAGAGAATGTATAAAGAAAGAGATGGTATTTCCGAGACACCCTGTATACATAGGTGAATGCGTATCTCTTGCGCGAGTGCTGCCGGCAGATTACCCGCCGTTGTATCGCCGGTTAATTAGCTTTATGCGTTCAATCTCGCAAGACTCACGCCTCGTAGCTGAGGTAATAACGCGGCGTACGCTGGTATGCTGGTACATACACCGGATTACCGAATGAATGCGCGTCCTTCGTTGAACTTTGCGACGTCCATTCTCATGGGTGGGCTTAATGAATCGGTCTTATTCATGAAGCGACGAGACAAGGCCAGATCCGTTAAGAAATTACAACATAGTAAAGAAATATATGCAATAAATATTACTCTTATTACTTACCCAATTCATTATTTAAGTATTAATAAATTCAACAAGATTATAGTTGTCAGTAAGCAATGTTAATAAATTTCAACAAAAAAATTTTATTATAATAGTAGAAAATTATAAAATATTCTTTTAATTTTCCAAAACTATCATTTAATTTTCTTATATCTTATATTTTATAATATTTATTTTTCTGCTTATATCTCAAGAACAAAGTCTCTCGATAAAGCATAGGAATGAGAGAGAAAGAATTTTTTATATTTATAAAATAAATTTTAATAACTATCATATTTTTTCCTCTTACCTTTTTAAATAATAATAAACTTATCTATCGATCTACTTTTTCCTTTCTTTTATAACTTAAAAAACTTGAGAAAAATTACTTCACCTATTAAAATTCAAATAGTAAGTATAATTATGAGAGAATGTGGATTTATTAACGACAAATTTGTCTTAAACTACTTCTTTTTAATAAGGTTTTTTTAATAAGGGAAATCATTGGAATTGTCCCTCAATTTTGATGAACTCTAAACATGTTGCAGAATGTCAAATAAATATTGGACTCATATTTTTGTATTTACTTATCTCGAGATTTAGGGATCGAAACAACTTTTAAAAAATAATAAATTTTTTCATTTTCGACATTTTTGATGAATGTGAATATACCGTTATTAAGAATAAATATAAAATATCATAAAACTTTCGTACAAAATATTTTTTTATATACTCACAATTTCGAAGTATTTGCATAAAAAAAAGATCCATTATATTCGAGGGATTGTTTTGACCATTTAAACCTTGAGATAAGCAGATAAAAGAAATATGGGCCGTTTCTTTTATGTTTTACCAAGTCTACAACATATCGAAAGTCCATCAAAATGTGAGGAACAGTTCTAACGATTCCTTTGTGAGTAAGAATTTGGAAAAAGTATCTTGGTACTGCTGATACTGCTTTCACGTAAATTTCGTGCAAGACACTTAGAGTAGCTACCGTACTTCAATGTAACCTGCGATGTAACGTTATACTACGGAAGAACTCGCGATCGCATTACTCTTGTGGTAAAGCTCGACAAAACAAGGAAATCGAGGAAATTCCGCGATAGTGAGAACCTCGTGACCTGCGGGTGGTATGGCATTGTTCGCCAGCCGGTTGCCGAACAGAGGCGGAGGGTAGTCGCCCCGGGTATCGAATTCAATGCGCATTGTTATCAAAGACGCAAAGATGCGACTCAACCGCATTGTCTCGCGGGATTAGTTACAGCCGGCGACATAATTAATCGTCTGCGCGCGCCACATCGTCCATCCCCTTTCTTCGCCGGACTCTGTTGCGAAGAGCAGAGGAAAGCTCGCGGGTACCAAGCGGATGCGGGGTGAGAGAAAGGAATACTATATTTTGTATCGGAAAACATCACCGTTTCCTGGTTACGCGGGATTTGGTTATCGCCGTCTATCGAGCTCGCGGAAAATGGAATTCTCGAGGTGCACTATCGTCGAACGAAGTCTCCACTGCATTTATCAAAAGAATGAATTTGCACAAGGAGCCGCTCAATTTACAGGGAGAATAACGGACGAGGAAATAAAATTTTTCCATAGCTTCGAATGTCAATTTGATTCAATGAATCGATGCAACGATGCCGATCGTTGCCTTCGATCCTGTATGATTTGAATCTTGGTCAAAGTAATTGTTTACGCCTTTATGCTTTCTGATAATTAATTGCTGTCACTTATAAGTATATTGATATCATATGTCTACCACAAAAAGGATCAGTGGATAAGAAATAGTAAATTTACTGATTACGTAAATAAATAGGAACTTTGCTCATAAAATTCCCGCATTAATCAAGAAATTGCAATTTTTCAATGGTAAAATAATACTGTGAGACAATCTAAAAACCTTGATACAAGATTGCTACAGTGCAGATCGTTTTACCTGGCTAACAATTTCCTTGGACCGATATGTCAATAGATTCACAAGAGGATTTTCTATCTCCGATAAGATTAAAGCGCGGATATTTACTTGGATTATTCGGATAGAATGTAAAGAAAATAAAAAGCGGAAAGCGCAAAAAAGGAAATATTTTCCAGAGACTACCTTCTTCTTATTTATTATTTAGATTATTACAACTATTTTAAAATATAAGAATATAAGCTTAAATTTATAAATCATTTAAAAAACAAAGCTGTGAGAAAAGCGAAAGATTTTATCGTTATAATTAAAATAAATAAAATACAAAATTTTAGAAAATATATTTGTATTGTAAAAGTTTAAAAATGATTACATAATTTTGCAGTTGAAGAATTTCTTTAACTTAAAACCCTCCTTAAACTATACTAAACGCGAAAAGATAAACTACGCACGATAAACACATGAAATGCGAAAAGTGAGAAGCTAATGTCATATTGGATGAAACCCCGCGATCGCCAATGCCAGAGAAATTCAAGCAAATAGCTACAAATAGAATTAATGACGACATACGAGACACGCTTTATCGAACCCCTGATTTCCCAACGGAGCAAAAATGCCATTTAGGCAGAAGGCTACAGAAACCTGTGAAACGAAGCCGGCATGCAAAATGTAAGGGTCCGCAAGCATTTTCTCCTAACCATTCTCTCATACCAGTATTTGAATAATGTAAAATATGATTATTTCTATATACTAGATAATTTGGCTTATTTATAATAAATAAGCTCATTGGCTTATTTATTTGAGAATATAATTGTTATTATATATAAAATAACAAAAATGTTTTTTATTAAAACCATATTAATTAAATTTGTCTAATTTTTAATAATTATCAGAGTTTATACATATTATAGTAACAATTGTATTTTTTAGATAAAAGGATTAAAAAAAGGAAAATCAAAAATATTTATTCATACGAGTTCATACTTATTTTTCTATAAAAATGGAGGAAAAAAACATACAAGCTACTGTGATACATCCTGTACACTGAAAAGCGTAAAAACTTTTAACTGATGAAAGCAAAGCTATAATGCTCGTACTACAGGTAAGTGTGTATCTTTATCCGCAATCCAGGCCGCATCGAACTTGCTCCATTTCTCTCGAAAAGTCTCTAAGTTCGATGAACGTGTCGCCTTTAACTCTACTCCGCTCGCTACGAAACAAGTAAACTTTTCCTAAGATGGGAAAACAAAATCTCATTGAGATTATCTATACCCTGTAAAGAATAGCAAGCGTCCACTTCATATTACAATATATTGTGCTATTATTTTTTTAATTTTTTTTTTTCTAAATAGTAGAAATGCTAAAAAAAGGAATCTTTTCAAGCGCTTGATTTAATAATGTGATTTAATAATGTGGCAAATAGGGACTATTTCCTGACTATATTCTATCTGCTACATCCACATTTCTTCGGCTGACACATAAAACGCTTTCGAATGTGTCGTTGCTAGGGTGGAAATGGAATTATAGCCCTTACATTCACGCGTACAAAACACGCCCCAATTTGTGCATTTCAGAGTTATTTCATTATTCTCTCTCTCTCCGTTTGTATAAGAATTATTTGATAGTGTGTAGGTATATTGGTGATGTCATTACTTGAAAAGCGATTAATTTACCATGTCAGGGAATTTATATTCTCACGTTCTTAGCGGGCTCTCTCTCTCTCTCTCTCTCTCTCTCTCTCTCTCTCTCTCATCTTTTGCAACTGGAATTATAATGAAATTTCGAACATTTACATTTTTGTTAAAGATAATATGTTAGGAGGCAAATTCTTAATCTACAGAGAAGCATGATATTGAGCGTTGTTAAAGATTTATGGTTTTGGTTTGCCTATAAACCTCGATCCATGCGTTATAACACATTATTCGGCGAGCCCTTCTTACGAACAAGATTGTATCGATATAACAATACACCATAAAACGAGATTATTAGATCGTTGTCATATTTCTTAGAAGCAGTTTTTCTCTTTTTTGATCGTCGTGCATAGTGCCTCGGAGTCTGTCATTCAGGAGAACAGAAAAAAATACATTTGCGCGCGTCACATGGTCGAATTTATGCGCTCAGGTAGCCATAGACCGTTCATTCTCCAGTAACGTTCTACGTCTCTGTTTTATGACGCTCTTTGCATCCTACCACGGTTCGCGCAAAAACCATAAACATGGCATGCCGTGGCACTACATAAATATCGGACAGGCTAGTCGTGGACATTCACTTTGCCGCAAAAGCAACGACTATTTTATACACTCGCCAGTTCTCCATCCAACCCCCATAACACAAAATATTCACTCCCATGTTCAACTTCGATTATATGCTTTCGATGCCTTTCTCCATCGAGTATTCATTAGTTCGCTGCTAGTGATCGGTATTATGTGCTCAAAAAAAATGACATTTCAAATTAATACAAAAGTTATTTAAATTTCTATGATTCCCCGTTTTGTTAATAGAGAGTTAAAGATTTCTTTGCTACAATTTATTATTTTATATATTATATTTAATTGAAAACTATCCCATTATTTTATAAAGTTTTATAAATCCATTAAGCCATTCTTTTCTTCTTAATTTGAAAAGATTATATTTTCCATATCAGTTTAGAGAATTAAATTAAATGTTTTCAAGAATTTTAGTTATTGGAAGATCTAATAAAAAAACTCTTGTTTTTAATTTTCACATGAGATTGTAAAGACAAAATATTTTATCGGTAAACCAGCGTGGGACCTAAGAAGAGCAAAGAGCTTGTTGCGTCCTTGCAAAGTACCGCAACCTGATCCGGGCTTCCTCCTCTTACACGCTGCGGTACTTTAAACTCGCCTAACAAGAGAGCGAGAGTGCTTTACACGGTGCGAGGTAACTGCCGTTGAGAATAACAACTGCGATCCCGTAAGACACGTGAACAGCTATAAAGATATAATAAGGAACTATACTAGCACTTGTCTTAATGATACTGCGCCGAATCACGTGGAGAAATTGCATGACCATCTTTCCGGCAAAAGTTACACGATAAAAACTAACTTATGTAACGACCTTTCGTACTTTCGAGTTTTAATATCTACATATATTACATAGAAAACGATTTTTCTACATGTATTTTTATATCTTCTTCGGGATTCTCAAATTATAATAAAATCGTATTTAAAATCGTAAATGCTTTCAGAAATTAAATTACAATTGGTATCTATGTTCAAGAAAAAAGTATGCATTTGATTCTTTATAATGCACCATACATAATTCAAGCTTTTTTCACGAATCTTTTCTAGAAGCTAACATGATACTAGCATGTACATGATGTCCCCAAATTACATGTCAAAACTTCGAGAGTGTGTAGAAGATCAATAAACAAGAAAAAAGAGTCGTTTTGGAGAAAATCGCAAAAAATAAAAAAATTATTCTTTTCTAAAATTTTTTTACTCAAATTTTTTTTACCGAGACTGTATCATCCGAAAGAAGTGTTCAAAAAATAGTTTTCATCTTTTCATTTATTTATTACTTATTTATTTCTCCATGCTGTCACTTTTTTAATAAAGGTATTGTTAAAAAAATTTTTGACTTTATTCTTATGTGAAATCGCGTTTTATAGTACTTATTTGCAAAGATGAGGAAATGACATTACGAATTAAATCAATTTTGTTATACATACTAGTAAAATTCTAATAAATATTCATGCAAAAAAGTTCTTTTAAATTCACTTACTCATTTAAAAGTTATTTACCTAAAACTACAACAAAATATGGTAATGACTGCATAAGTCATTAACGTTGTTTTGTTTTCGCAGTTAGTTTCAAGACGTATTTACGACAAAGTTTCTTCTTTCATTGATATTGATTGATCTTTGGATAATACTTTTAGCCAAAACATCCTCAAATAATTCCTTAGATTTCATTACTATCTTTTACTTCTTTCTCAATTTTAATTTCCGTTTAATTTCATAATATTAATTACAGACGTATTTTATATATAAAATTATTAACACATCCATAAAACTATTATGTATCCCATAAGATTTCTTGAGGGGTACCAATAATATGCACTGTTTCATGCACTGTGTAGTATCCATTACAAATAACAACAAGGAAAATCTGACGGTTCAGCGACTCATCGGTAATGAATCTTTGCAATCGAAATCACTGTACTCTCCATCAAGGAGGGTTGCACGTAGAGTGACCGATGTAAAAACTCACTGCATTAGGTGATTGCTTAAACCTGCCCACGTCCGAGACAAGTGGTAGCTTCACAATAGGAAAAAGAATACAACGTTCACGTCCTTGCAAGTTTTATAGAAAACGGAATCTCTGCGGTTCTCTTCGTAGACTCCTTTATTCCCGTTGTGCCATCACCACTCCTCTCGCCACCGCGAAGCTGCGTGCAGTCGCGGAGGATAGTTGAAAAGTTAAACACAGATTGGAAATTGGTATTTCTTACTCTGCACGATGAAGTTAACGTAGCACAAAACTTTCACAATTCACCCTGATGCCCCGGGGTGCCGCGAATTCCGCCCTTCTCGTGAAACGAATTCAAATTCAAAATCGACCGTGACGCGACAGTAAAATATCGTACGGAAGAATGCATGTTCGCACTTATTTTTTTTAATGTTAATAAAAATCTTATTTTGGAGGAACTATATCTTTTATATTGTTAAACAATTAACATTAAGTGAAATAAGTCGAGAAATGTTTAAACACAAATAATAGGAGAAATGTCATATTCGGTCAGGTCTTGATGCTTTGTAATATTCATATGTAAATATACAAATATAATTATCAGTTCTATAAACTGTGATTTGGTTTGTCGGACTTCAAATACAGTCACGAACTGAAATAATAATCTCATAATTAAATTAATTTATTGTCAATTTAATAATAGTGCTACTAGCATTTCAAAAAGTAAATAACTTATTGCGAAAAATATCACTTCAGCCGGAATATCTTATATTAAGGAAAATATTTAAAAAATGGATTACCAGTTTTGTGATACTCCTTAATTAGTTATTAAAAATAAATTACTGAATTAAAAAAATATTACTAAATTTAAAAAAAAAATTAATTGTTAGGTAACTTATAGAGGAAGATCACCGATACTGACATAGGTCTCCTAAAGTGATATCCTCTTATTTCTTAGAAACTAACCTTTGCACCTTATTAATACTAATAAAAACGTGATCTGTTTAACTAATTAAAGAAGTACAAACTCATAATTCATATTTGTGGCTTATTTCTATACCAAATCAGCTAAAAACAAATTCTATGAATCCGAGAAGAAAATTCTTATGGTGTTCTTTTGCAAATTGCGTAATTAAAATAATAGTGATTGTATTATTGATAATATTATGTCATTTTTTAAATGTTTATAGTTTCATAAATTAGTTTTCCTCTTTTGTAGGTACTTTATACAGATAATGCTTGTAAAATACAAAGAATATGAATACGTAGCCTACTGTGTCAGTTTTGGAGCCCACTTTGTCAGACGCTCATTTTTGCTTACCTTATGAAAAAATTAATTATTGCAAAATTGCAGTATTATAAAAACTGCTTATACTATCTGATAGAAGACACTTTTTAGTTTGTATTTATGTTTTTGAAATTGTATTTTTACCTTTTAGATACCTTTTAGAGAGTTGTATTTTTACTTTTTAAGAAATATTGTCTAAAATCACAAGGGATATGTCGGTATCGGTGACCTTCCTTTATAAATTATTTAATTATATAAACTTATTATAAACCCCCCCTTCCCTTCTAGATATCGATTTATTTATCTACAAATCTCGCATTCTATTCAATTCCTTTAATATTATCCTATATGTCCTATAATATATCCAATAAAAATTTCTATGATTTTTATATTCATTAATTAATATATAAATAATATCATAAATTTTTATTATTATCTTTCAGTTTTTCAATTTCACACAATTAATAAATTCATTTCTGATTAATATTTTACGATATTAATATGTATTTTACATAACGTTAATATATGTTTATTATTGAAATTTACACAATACTATTAATGTTTGATATCGTCAAATAATTATGATATACAAATACATAGATATTTTTATCGAGACAAGGTATGAAGTAACTTTAAATTGATGCTTTTGCGAGAAGTGCGAAAATATTATTGTTTCATAAGTTCATTAAATTTCCATAATCAATTTAGCGCTCACCGGGAATTCTTCCGTGGATATAAGTCGATTATTAGCGGCTTCCAATTAGTTGCGGCTTATGTTTGTCTTAAGTTTCATATATATATTCACCCAAAAAATCCTTTTATATGTTACGAGAATGTTATCAAAGATGCTATTCTTAGATGTCTCAGCACAAAGGCCGTATCTAGATCAGATCTACTGTAATAATCGTTAGTACGATAATTGGTGCCGAGTGAGAGGGGCGATAATGACAATAAACTCAGGCGATTGCATTAAACGAAGTCGAGCGAGAATCGCTGAAAAGCGCCCTATGGGGTGCTACTGTCGTGCGTCTGCTTGACGGCAGGGTGCGAGCTGCCAGTAGCTCGACATTTACATACAAATAAGGCTGGCCCGTTGATATTCCAACCGAGTTTATCTACTAACTTGAACTATACTGCCGGCGACGGTAATCGGCTACTAACACGACGTACAATCATTCGTTGAGATTACATATTGCTATCTTTTGTCATTACTAATAGGAATAACTCGTTTATAATTAAAGTCGGCTTTTCACGATAAACTATATAATCCCACAAGAACATTTGTACAGTCACTTGTACAATTGTACAATGACTAACAATGTTAAATCACCCGTATGAAAGTTAGCCTTTAACATTTAAAAAATTAGCTTTTTGTTGCTCATTCGAGTGCTCATCGTTTACATATGTATGCACATTTCAAATTTTTGTTTACACACACTTTTAGTAAAAACATTATGAATAAAGTAATTTGAGAGAGAAAGAGAGAGAGAGAGAGAGAGAAAGGGGAGGGGACAACTTCATACTAGTCTCCCCAATTACGAGTTAATTACAGATTAATAGATAAATTTTTGTTTATACATTTCCAAATAGATCGATTTTTCATTTGCACACCATTATTTAAAAGGTTATAATAATTAAAAAAAAAATATATATAGTTATTTTTTAAAATAATTGATCATAGGAATAAAACATAAAATGTTGTTCTTTCCTAATTGTTTCTATTCTTCTATAATTCTATTCTTCTAATTCTTCTAATTCTATTCTTCTATTCTTCTAATTCTATTCTTAAATAAAAGAATAAATTAATAGATATAATCAGTTAAAACAAATTTATTTTATATTTTTAATCTTATTATGGTATAGATTTCTTATTATCTTTTAGATTATATTTTGAGTATCATTGTAAAACAATACCCATACAGGAATAAAATTACTATATTATGCAAAGCTAAAAATGTTAAATTAAAAGTGGAATATTTAATAACAGGCCATTTTTCAAGATTATTTCTGAACGCAACGGTTTAATCCATGATCCACTAAAAACCATTATCTTCTTTTTAAATTAATTTTTTACTCTGTGCTTTTAAGCTATGACGATATGATCAATTTTAATTGTTAAAGAATAAAAAATAAAGAAACTATATTATACCAATGTGTTCAGTAACTCGCACAGAAAATAAATAGTTTATCGTACTCTTGTTTTTTCAAACAAACTTAAAGCACTATTAATAAATGCATTAAAAACATATATGCAAATGACTAAACAATTAGATAATCAAACGCTCGACAATTTTTCTAAATTGTATCTGTAAAAACCAATCATATATAACTTGACATTCGACCGTTTATCTCACTGAATGTGCTTCTCAGTTGGCCGCGTTACTCGATTTCAGATTAATACTAGCGTACCACTGATTTCAATCGGTGCGCCGCGTTTCCTTAATTAAAGCCACGGGCATTCGCGCCATGTATACACGCGCGTTCAGGACACGTGCTAATCATCAACGGGATTCCATCGCGTCATCAGGATACGCGATGCCGCGTATTCGTGGCGTCGCGTCGGCCATTGGTCGGTTGGTCACGTATCCGCCAAAGGAATTCGATTCTCACCGGTATCATTAAGTGATTCGAGTCGTCGCAAAATGGCCCGATTGGAGAGATCTCGTCAATCCCTTTTTATTTGCGATTGCTCAGGGTCGACGTGGTTCCGGATAGACGACGAGTACGACAAGACGCAACGTCCTTTCAATTTTATGTAATTTCCTGAAGGCCCGGAGTCTCGATCCGATTTAATAGAAGTTCCGTTCATCAAACGAGCAACAGGAACACCGGTTTTCCCCGGAGGTTGTCTATACTTTATCCCTCCTCATCCAAGTATGCTTTAAGTAACTTGAGTTCGTTTGAGTCACAGTCAACGGACGACCATTGCAAAGTTTCCATCATATCGCTGCCTTTTTATATTCTAAAGAGATAAAAGCATTGCATTTTGTTTGGGATATTTAGAGGCAATTGTGGAAAAGACACCGCAAGCAAAATTATACTCATCTCTTTTGTATCGTATTCTTAGATTTACATATAGTCTTAACTCTGTTATCACATAAAGAATTGAATTGAGAGAGAGAGAGAGAGAGAGAGAGAGAGAGAGAGAGAGAAAGAAGAAAGAAGATTATAATAAAGAAGAGAAAAATTTTGCTACAAATTAATAAATATATGTAATTAATATTCATACCCCATTAAATATCTAATTGTATGTTCTACAACAAGATATTTTATAAAAAAATTATATTCAAAGAAACATAACTTGTATAATTCAAAAGAAAATAAAATTTACTTATTTATTAACTAATAACATCATAAGTCAATAAAAATATATATTAATATACGATGTTTACAGCATGACAATTAAATTGTAGTTATTTCTTGTAACATAAATTTGTGAACGTCAAACATCATTATATCCAATGCAATATTCACATTTCAAAAATGCATTTATCGGTTTAAAAAAATTATAATTTAATTTTTTAAGATAGAGAGATATACAAAAA
The DNA here is from genome assembly GCF_001594055.1 of Mycetomoellerius zeteki. NCBI lineage: Eukaryota > Metazoa > Arthropoda > Insecta > Hymenoptera > Formicidae > Mycetomoellerius > Mycetomoellerius zeteki. The sequence goes on along the minus strand of NW_017257409.1, from coordinate 1,069,560 downwards.
TATAATTAAAAATGGATAATTTATCTCTACGTTTAATGTATAGTATATAATCGTATTGCTAGTTTTCAGACCGATTTAGAGAGAACACTTTATCGAGTCGATGCTTTTTCCGCAAATGTGTCGCTACGAGCGACACAAAAAGGCTGGATAAGGTAGGAAGGAGGACTTTAGCACTCTTTTTCCTACACCTGTCCTATCGATACCGGTCGCGGAAACAAGGAAGGGAGCGGCCAGGAACGAGGTGGGGAAGTAGATAGGAAATTGATATCGAACAGACGCCCGACGGCTCGTAGTGCTCAGCAAGTTTGTTCGTAAATCACGATACATCCACCTCGCTCTCTACCCGCCTCGGGCGAAACCAGCCCTATCCGCTTTGGCCCCCTCGTCAGTCCGCTTTCACACCGTTCCGTAGCCTCGAGCCGATCCCGGGCTTCGCTCCCTTATCCCGCGCTAGAAACTGACGCTAAAAACGGGCAGCGCGGGGAGCTAAGCCGTTTCAGACTCAGCCAACTTTCGTTTTACTCGTGAATTTTAATGACTGCGGTCTGCTTGCGCGTTATCCGCGAAGTTGGTTATCGCGTGCTCTTTTTCCGAAAAAAACGCCACGATGAAGAGCAATAGGCAGTTGCAGTCTGAGATCCGACACTCGACAAAGAGAAATTCCAGAAAAATACGAGCGAAAAATGGTAACACAAAAGTAAAAATTCAGTGATAGCTTATGATTTTTAAGTTATGTGAAATGCGCCACAGAATGTTGAAATAAATGACTCGAAAAATTCAGTAAAGAACACATTTAAATTGAAAATCTTCGTATTTTGTACACTGAAAAAAAAATCCTAAATTTAAATCAATATTTATTTGAATAGTCAAACTCAACATTTACTTATAGTAAATAAATATTCATTTAACAAAAAGAAATTATTGTTAAATCAAAATAATGTTTTATGTATCTAATAAATATATCTTTATAGTTAATAAATATTTAGTTAGCACTTCAGATATGTAAATGGTTCATTAAGATTTAATATTTTTTTTCAGTGTATATATAGCATATTTCGTATAAAATAAATCTAAAAAAAATATTCTACATCTGGCATTTCAATTTCGAAAAAGCAATTAAGGAAAGTGAAACTCTTAAAATATTTCGAATTTCTTAGACTGCAAAAGATAGCGTATCTCTCAATGTTAACTGCGTCCAAAATAAATCCGGAGAAAAACTGGCGGGATAAAAACTTTCTAATTAAGACAATTTTGCTAGTTAGCCGTTAACTATCCCCGAGAGACAGTTTACTAAACCTTTTGGAAGCTTGACCACCTGGATAAGTTCCAGAGGAAACCACGAGAATGGGGTGACTAGAGGATACACTTGAAGGGTGGTTTGGGAGTGGGTCATAAATCGACGAGAGGGTCCTGCGCTTTCACGGGGCTCTTACAGATATTATAGGTCGCGGAAAGTTTCGCGCGTAAAAATATCGCGGATTTATGAGGAAACTTGCCGGATTCTCCTCGTTGCCGTGGTAATTGTCGAAGATGTATCGCTGCCCGGTGAATTTTATCTGCTGGCAGGTTGAACGGTGCTGCTTACTGCCAGCCGCTATTTCACCCCTGGGGCTCGAGATTCCTACACGTGCACCATGCGTATATACATTTGTATTTCACATGACATGTGACATTTTTAGTCTCTTTTAAATAATTTGATTAAGTTTGGATGAATCTTTTCTTATCCCAAGAAGAATTTATGTCAATCAAGTTTTATCTATTTCTAAATTTTTTTAACTGATTTCTAAACTAACATTAAAGATCTTTATAAATGAAATCCAACCAAGACTTAATTAAAGACACATTGAAAATTAAACGAAAAAGTTAAAAAAAGACTTTTATTTGTTAATTCGAGATATAATAATTGATTTTGTTTACTTGCATATAACTCAAAAAGTTTCGATGCTCTGAGGCTTTTATTACATATGTTGAGTTTCACATAATTAAAAAATACAATTTCAAATTGATCACAGTTTACGAAATAAAAGTTGATAAATTAGATATTGGACACCCTATACAGCGTTGATGGCTACCCTCGATCGGTCGTAACAGGAAATTGCTTCGCCGCCTGTGGCGTTCCCGCGTTTAAGTACACGCATGCACGCACGTACGCATATTTTTCTTACTAGTATTGTCAGCCATATTGCGACCGAGATGATAAACGAAGGTAATTCGACAAAGATTTAACAGACGCGCAATTTTGAGCAACGCTTCCGGCACAATGCACTCCTTTTATCATCAATATTCTGTACTAACATAATTTCTTACTTGAAGATATTCCGTTTATAGAATTTTTTAATGTGAAAACATTGTTTTTTTACGTATGAAGATACGTAAAATATGCTATTTTGAAATACCCATTTGGATCAAGATTTAGTGGTACAAATAAAAATGTGTAAAGAGATGTATAAAGAAAAAGAAATTTACATAAATTATCACACAATGATCAATAAAGGTCCATCAGAGGTCAAAGCGATTTGGTCAGAATTATATGCGCAATATATCTCCATGGATATTAATTAACCAAATGTGTCAATTAACCGTACGTACGTGTAAATGCACACATCAGAAACGTGAAATGCTTATAGAGAACTAATTATCGAGTGGAACATACGCTAAACTTCTCCAATATTTGACAAGAGGCACGAGGATTTCGAATTAATAATGAAATAAAAATTGATAATAAAAGTACGCAGTTGACCGTGAGTTACACGCGAAACAATCCAGCTGCTTCGAGGAACTCGAGGGCAGTTACCCAGCCTCCCTTCGACTTGTTCAATGTAAATTCCGAACATAGGGGTTTTGGGCGACCAGTTATGGCGGTGGTCGGCTGCGGCCATCAATTTAACGGTGTAAGTCCGTAATATAGCACGAGCTAGCTACGCGTACCGGCTACGCCAACCCCGCCGTAACTGCCCGACGGGGTAAGAGGATTAAGTGCAACTCGCGCGAGTACCACGCGAGCTCCGTTTTTATACAACCTCCCGATATTTTAGCCGTTTTTGCCGGGAGCCGCGTTAATCAAGCCGAGAAATGAATTTAATAACCGCGAGGGCTCATCGGAGGCACGGCAAAACGGCTCCCGCGAAGGAAAAGGTCCCGTTAAGTACTTTATAAACGGAATATTTTTATGATCTTCAGAGAGTAAAATATATTTGAACAATGGGGATATTAATTAGTCCACTTTATTAAATAAACGCGATAAATTATTTTTTACGGAATAAAAATATATTCATCTTGTAACGTGCGTAATGATTTAAACGCAATCATCATATTTACTAGAATCTATAGTCATTATGTGAATCTTATATTAAAGATAAGTTAGATACTGTGAATAAAGTTTAAATAAATTACGAAAAATACAGTATGCGCAAAAAAAAAATGCGACTCTCTTTTAATCACTATTATGTTTGCTGAGTGTGACACAGTAACGTAGTGATTGCAATTAAAGGAAATCATATCGAATAAATATTTGGTAAGAGAACAAAATATTTGTGTTATAAACAAATTTGCCCCCGTCCACTCACTTTATTTAACTAAACTGACAACTGAAGTGTTAGTTATAAGAGTCGCATTTTTTTTTGCGCATACTGTATACTTGACGCGAAAAGCTCTAGCGTTTTTTTAATATTTTAAAACAGACAAATTTATTTTGATTGAGAAATCAATTAAGGAGTGTATTCGGTGTACTCAGCTTATAAAAAAATCTAATATATAACGCTATTAAAATGTTGTATATCTCTTGCAAAACATTTTGCAATATTATGTATAGGTACACAATAAGAATTATTTATTTATACTTTTTTGTTTACCTCTTTTTTTCCTTCTTTTCCTCTTTTTCTCCCGCCTTCTCTTCCCTCTCTTTCTTTCTTTAACACACTGACAAAAAATTTTGTTCAATTTTGGTCCAATGAATGATCGTTAATCAATGTCCGACTTAATGTCCGATTTAATGTAGTTAATTCATTGATACAATAACTGGATTCATTTATACAACTATATGGTATATTCATTCTTGCAATGAATTCTAGTAATAGTTTTATAGTATAAATCATTATGAGAATTCATTGGACCAATTTTCATTATTTTTTCATAATTCAATGAATATTTTATTGTATTTACGTACAGTTTTGGTTCAGTGCATACACATCACTCATTGCTGTTGAGATTTTACATTAATAAATATTATATTACTACTAAAGATAATAATCTAATTTCTCTAAATATTTTATAACTTTCCAAAAAGTAATAATAAACTTTACTTTTCAAATAAATATGAAATTTAATAAGTCAGACTAAGTCTCAAAATAAACTTTATTCAAGTTTTTCAATCAATTAATTTTAGCTGATTTCTTCTGCAAAAACAATTATATGTTTCTATTATTAAAAGTATTCTGTACGCTATTACAATCCAATAACTAGCAGTCATATATGTATATCTCGCGTGATACTTAATGCATATTATTAGCTCAAATTCAAACAAAAGTTGTCAGGTTATTGAATATTGATTATTTAATTGCATAAATTTCATTGCAATATTGATATTATTCTCCACACAGCAGAAATATCCCGAATATATCATACAGATATTTTACATACGTTACGATATTTTTAGAATGTCTCTGTAATATAATTTGAATATTTCTGGTGTATGGGTCTGATCTACGTTAATAAATATTGCATTGAATTTCTCAAAGTGAAAAATATCAGTATTTAACAATGACATATTTATCAGTTCTGTGCGCATGAATTTACGTGCTTGTCCTACAAATTTTCGGCCAGATAAAGTTGATGAGTTCCGAAAGTGGGTCGTTAACTTTACAAGTCGAAATGAATGCAGATGCAGGCATCGTGCATTGTAAGTTCGATCGTATGCACGCGCGATATCGAATTCCGATTAATCGATCGACCGATCATTGAAAGTGCCACCGCCCGCTTGAGCCATTAATAAAAGAGCTTCATGTAACGAAGAAGATGAGCTTGCTTCTCGTTGAAGAGCAACGAGAATGACGGCGACGACGAGCTTTCGTCAACTCCGCGAAAATGAATGGACGCGAGAACGCGTCGCACACAAAAGGACTGGCTGACGCCTGCATTTCGCAAATTTTTCTCGCCGTTGAGAGGTCGCACGGTTCTTCGGTCCCGATCTTTTATTTTCTTCTTTCTCTTCGTGAGTCGCCATTCTTGCTCGCCCAGCCATTTTTCCCTTTGACTCACACGAGAACCGCGCGCGCGGATGCACTCGTACCTATCGCAATTTCTTAGGATTGCAAGCATGTATGCGCAACATGTGTGCGTGAACGTGTATTTCTCGTTTACGAGCGAGAGCCAGCACTCGCATTCGCGACAAGTAGACAATGCCGAGCCGAGGAAGGACTGTGAACGCTATTCCGCTTTGTACAGACGTGAGTAATTGAAGACTAAAGACATAAGGTCTTGAATGCATGACCCTAAAGATCGGAAACAGCCAACTGTAACCAAACGATCTATCATGATGATATATTTGATCAGTCCCACTAAATATTATATAACATAAGTCTAGTTTATCGATTGTTTGATATATGGACCAAGCATTGTAGTCGTCTAATAGCTTAGTTCGATGATAAAAACAACGTAATGTAACTAGCCTGATACGAATGTACCAAAACATCGTATCGAATCAAATTAGTATCTATGTATATTCAGTACATATGCTGTGTATATTTGCGTATTAAATAATAATTGATTTAGATTTTCTTCCGTTATATTTTCTATGCTCTAACAGTGAATACATGCATCTATGATCTTTTGCCAGTGAATATCTATGAGCTTATGCTCTTGTGTTCTATGTCTAATATGTACTTATTTTTGTATTTGATTTATGTTCAAATTCTTAGAGGAATAAAAACATTGTTTCATAAATAAAATAAAAATAGCGTTTTTATAAATATATAAAACTTTTATAAATTTAAATAACAAAAATATACATTAATATATTCACTTTATTATTAATTCAATTCCAAGAAGGTTAATACTTTTAACTCGTCCGTTCAACTTGGAGAGATGTAGCTGATAAAATTTATTATTAATCATAATAATTCTTCTTTAGTCGCTTCATTAAAGATTCCAGTGGATTGCTCAGCGAGAGAAGATAATTTCCGAGTTTATTTTGGCTCGTCAACGTGGAAATGCGATTTCGTTGCCCGTTACATCGAGATTCGTATCGCTTGCGGCTATGTATACCGATATTAGAGGGTTCGATGTCCCCGGTCCTTAACTATCTTCGAACTTCATCGGAAACTTGAAGCATGTAATACCTTGCGCAGCTGTGAAAGTCGTGCAACATATGTATAGCTTATAATTCAGATACCCCCATCTTGTTCTGTATATCGAAAAAGACTTTGCGTATTGGAGATTGAAAATGTTATAGAATCTATCCAAACGCAATAGAATTATAGGTATATTTTATCAATTAAAACGATTCTTGAATAGTGGAATAGTTATATAATATAAATTTATATAATAGCATTTGTCTAAAATTTCGTCGCTTTATTCATTTTCTACGTCCCTTTCTCTCGCAATCTTTACGATTATTATAAATGAGTTAACTAATTAGAAATTATTCAATTCAACTTTTGTATAAGAAACTATTATATAAATCCATGATTTGTATAACTACGCTAATGTATCATAGATCCCAAAACATTGTGCGCGCTTTTGAAAGAAATTAGATTAAGTTTCTCTGGATAAATCGATTGAGTATTAAAAACCTATTGAAATTCTGCGTGTATCTCGTCCAATAATTAAGAAAAGTCGCTTGAGGCCAAGCAGGGTGCGCCGTTTCCTCTTCGATATTGTCAAAGTTACTTAATCCAGGGGGTTGTTCAACTACGTTGTGCGCGAGGACGGATGGCTGCGTGTGTTTTGGTGTGGGATGCGTACGTTCTTTCATTAGCCACAGGAAATTAACCGAGAATGGCCGCGAAGACCTCTCCATTCTCCGACCCTTCTCTCTATAGGACAGACTCTGGAAGCGTCACAGCGTGACGAAGAGTGAGGAATAATCGGCGAGAGGTCGAATTTCAAAAATTTCGCCGTTTCACGGTTGTTGCGTGGCGCTTCGGTGAAAATGACAGCTGGACTCTCTCTTTTGAGCGGCGAGGCCATTTTTTTATACCTGTCGCGACACCCCTCTTTTGCACGGTCGTGCAACCCTTCACGCTCGCGAAGCGAGCACATTCTACTATTCTAAAGCATCTCATCGGCGACAAGGGTGAATGTGACAGTGGAGCGGAGACTGAGAAAGTAAAAGAGTTGAATTTGCATAATTGTTTTCAGTTTACAGAGGCCTTGTGTTAATAAAGAAAAATATAATATGGTCTACTAACACGATACGGTAAAGTCCTGCGATTTTTCTACCGCTGTAAATATACGTATATTTCAGTTGCTCATTTCTCTTCCTTTTTTCTGCATTTTAGTAAATTTAGCCGAGCTTAATTTAACTGTCTTCACGAAATAATAATTAACTAATAAAATCAACAAAATAGTTCGAAAATAACCGATTACTTATAAAAGAATGTAAATTAGCGATATATTTACAATTTATAAAAAGAATTATTTAAATATATGAAGAAAAAGCAGAATTCTAATTTAGAATTTTGCAATCGTTATTTCTACATACAATCGTAAAACTAGTTTATTTCAATAATACATTTTTTTAATATTTTGTTGAAATATGATTTCCGTATTGTATAAAATACTACTTTAGCTTCAATCATTTAATTGCTTGCCCTAGTAATCATCCGAATAACATGATTTAAGCTATCATTACAACTGCACATTTCAACACGCGAGAAATTTGATCACCTAGTTACAAGTTTAAAAATGTCGACGAAACTGCTATCCGGATGATGTGAGCAAATGTTGATGGAATAAGTTCGAGCGGATATCATGAGAAAACTAATCATTCGAGAGCGGATCACGAAGAGCGTTGACCCGAGCTCACGGAACGTCAAAAATCGAAAACGCTTATCGATTTTGCCGTCCTAGTGGCGAACGGAACACGACACGGGTGATCACACACGTTTCAAACCCTCGAGCAGTTAGGCCAGTCACGTGTAGTGTCCGCTGATACGAGTGCTGCATACAAAAGTTTTTCGACCTCTACTTTGTGGGCCGCGTCCATCCTCGCCTCGACCATCTGCACATATACTCACATCAACATCGAAACTTATACGTACTCTCACGTATATATCAGAAGTTACCATCGCACGTATACACATCTGTATTTCACGTCTACACTTATATCTATCTATTCACATCCATAGCAATATCTTCACGTCATGCTGGTATGGCTTATACCATCTCATACTTCAAGTTTTCGCCATATCTACAGAGAAAATAAGCTTTGCATCTACGCTTTACGTCTACAACGAGCATACCACTACAATTATACATTTCTGTATCTGCAACTCTACGTCATACCTAACGTTTTCCCACGCCTTCACATTTTCACCGAAACTTTCTCCTACGTCTACATATATACAATTACTCGTTGTATCTACTTTATGCCTACACATACGGCTACACTTGCGCTGTAGAAGCTTCAGCGTCATATAGTGTTTCAACCCTCTCATACATGCCAACACGATGCCTTCGTTCTCGGGAGTGGCAGCTGCTCTGACACCGAAAAACAAGGAAAAGCTCCGTGAGCGGTTGGAAGGACACGTACGTGGTATGCTCTTGCAAACAACACTCCAATGAGAAGAGATACTCAGCTCGTCTGTAGACCCGACCCCTGTTGCGCCCACGTCGGACGCCACGCCACGTGGATATGTCTAATTCGTTTCACGCGTCTCGCCACGTCGAGTGTGTAAAGGGAATATTTTCTCGCAAAATAATTTCGCCATGGTCGATGGTTTTACGCGATGTATATGTATAATTTATTCCTTCTATTTTCCTCTATACGTTCGTTGTTACCTTCTATTGAATTTCAACCAGATAAATTAAAGCTTGCAAATGATCCTTCTTAAAGATTCTATTTAAGATTCTGTTAATTGTATAGGTATAGAAGTCTATGGTTGTGTGTAAAGCTTATCGATGATCTAATTGCAAAGCAACGAGATAAGGAAGATAGTCAGAAAGAAGATAAAGAGATCTAAGCGACAGGCAGGAAGAGTGCATTATGCGGTACACTTCTCGAACAGTTGTTTATTTCGCTTGACAAAGTTGCTAATGAATAAACATGGACTTCTTATTATTTGTGATAGTACAATTTAACATATCCTAACGAGCAGACTTTTCGCCTTTGAGACAAAATAAGCGAAGTTCAAACAAGACAATTGTAGTTTAAGAAACGCAGTATTTCATAATAATTGAGTCAATAATAAATAAATACGCAGTTTTTAAAATCAAGAGCCAGAAAGAAATTCGTAATGAGTTAAATAATTAAATATTCAATTAGCAAAATTATCTTATCGCATTGTTATTTATTAAATATGTTAAAAGCTTGTTTTCAAATTGCGATTCAAATAAATTAAATGCACAATCTTATCTGTCATATTTCAATATGGCTAAAAAAAGAAATCTAATTGTTATCTTTATTATCAATAAACTTGATATTGTTCTGTTTTAATCATTTTTATCAAGTAATCAGTCTTAACTATTATCCCAGATGCAAGTATTATCGATTCTACTTCTTATATTCAAAATACATACGTATAATATAGATTAAGATAAAGCATAATTTTAATTACTAATTCTTATTTTACACATTACAAAATAATGATACGATGTATAACTTAATCATGTGTCGGTCGAAGATTTGATAATCGCGGGGAAGTAACTAGCAGATATGCCTAGCGGCGTTCAATTACCGATCAGTAATTGGAGAAGAATTTCTGTTCAGCTCAAATTTGTGCATCGCTGTTCGATCTCTACAGTCAGCTGCTGACTCCATTACTCTTGGTTAATTAAATCGATCAACTTCGGGCTTACGACCACAGAATATTTTTTACAATAATAATATGAAATTTGTCGGATTAATCAATAGAGTGCATTATGGATGCGAAAGTTAATAATATGTAAGTTTAATTACCATTAACTCTGTTTATAAAGTAAGTTAAATCTTAAGATTCAAAAATAATAATAATAGTATACATATAATAGTAATTTATAAAAATTACTTTATATAGTCTCTTTATTGGAAGAGAGAGATACATAGCAATTATTTTTCTTGAATAATTTGAACGCATATGAAATGTTTCATCTACACTGTGTAATATTTTACTAACATATCCAGCATATTCTGGAGTTAGAATCGAATTAATTAGAGTCGAAAGTCCTAATCAATCACAGCAGTATCCAAATTACAAGCGATCAAATTTGACCAACAGTATCGCTGTAAAGTTTGAGCACTCAAACCCATTGCTATGCTTACATGCACACGGTTATGTTATTTTCATAACTCGGGTAATATTGTTTGATACATTTAATCGACTTTTGGTTTCTTATGTGCAAATTCATGTAGTTTATAACTAATAAATTAATATTAATAAATTTATGATTAATAGCAAATGAACTGTTATTTGTAAGTTTTAATATTCTGAATTTTACATATTATAGAAAAATATTTTTTCTACTTCCATATATTTTTTAAAATAATTTTATCAACATAAATATATGATGTAATAATTATTACCATCACTTTAATTATCAACATCTGATGTTTCGTTAATGATTGAAAAATTGCAAAATATCAATAACTTTATCCTAATACTGTCCTATAAATGACACAATTAATAAAAAAAAGTAGAGCTTTAACAGTTTTAATAGCTTTAAGCTTAATTAAGACGTGAAAGATCATCTAAATAATTGGAATTTAATATTACACATGTATCACACACACACACACACACACACACACACACACACACACACACACACACACACACACACACACGCACGCACGCACGCACGCACGCACGCACACATAGGTTTCTAAATCGTGGTTTTTTGTACTTAAATTACTCGATCCAGTGTTTCTCGTATTATTCTGAGCTCTCAATTCGAAACTGGTAAATTACATTTAAATTAGTGAGGAATTTAAAACGTGATGCAAAATATATTTAAATTAATGCATCACTAGAGAAAATTAATTACAGAGAATTAATTTAACCGTAAATATCATAAAACAATAATTTATAATTTTTATTTTTCTGTTATTTTAAACAAATAAATTACACAAAATATCTGTTTAGATAAACAGTCGATATCCTTATTATTAATTGAAGGTATTAAAAGTGCGAGTTCATTGTTGTTAAATAGGAAATTATCGCGTTTGCTTCTGGTATTGACGCGATCATGTCTCGAGGGAGAACAACGACACAATAATGGGAGCAGCTCGCACCACTGCCTGTCGGTTCTCAAGAGTCGCAAGTCTTACAAGTGTTATCGGTTACGTTTACACCGTGCATTTAGGCCGCGGCCTATACAATAGATGTCCTTGTTTATCCTGTAGGTTAAACAAAGACACCTATCGTATAGGTCACGGAATAAGCGTACGGTGTAAACGTAGCCATTATGACAACCTTGTACACAACTGTATACAAAAAATGAATTCCGAATTCCAAGCATCGGAATTATTAACTAAGTCGGCCACAACATATTTAATGTATTACAAAGCAAATGTATGACAAACATTTATTTATTACGTTTTAAATTAATTTCGATAAATAATTGTTATAGCATAAAATACATATTATCTAAATATAAGAAATCAAACGACAAAATCAGCTGAGTAAAAATTAACATCACTTGATGAAAATCAAGAATAAATAAACGCGCGTAACAAAATAGAGACATAAGCTATATGTAATATTTACCGATTGCTAACAATTCTAAAAGAAATATTGTAATCACAGTTTTAAAATTTTCGACAAAGTTAATCTCCATAATATGCTATTAAAATATTCTATGGTTGTGGTTATGGGAAACCGTGTAGATTCATGAATTTTTATGTTACCTTGATATCTCACGAGGTTTGAAAGATGACAGAAAGATGACCGAGAAAATTTCAGAACATCTACATATATATATATATATACATATCTAGTTGATATAATATAGTAAACTGTGGTGACCCACTACGAAAAACAATTCGTCGGCTGTTTCAAAAAGATAAATCCAAGACGAGGACAGCTCACATAGGGAATTCTCTTTGAGCTTGTCTCATCTAACCGCTGTAAGACACTCTTCTTTGCGTTTCCGTTTCCCTAATTAAGAAAACTCGTCGTTCTCCCGGTAGATTCTTCGATATGACGATGTCGTTCGCTTCCTTGCGGACTTTGATGGCCATTAAGACATCTTAGAGCATCTTAATCCGCGTTCGACGAAAGTTTGACGATCATATTCGAGAATTTGTTTTCATGCGCAGAGATGATTACATTGTCTCTGATTATAACATTGTTACACGAATAATCTTAGAATGTGCATTAAAATGTTAGCTTTTTTGTTATGTATGAAATAAATTGCTTTAAATGTTCTTTTAAATAGATATTATAAAACTTTTTAAAAAGAAGTAAAATTTTTTTATTGTTAAATTAAAATATGAATTTTTACATTTTATCGATTTATATTGTAATTTTATATGTTATGTAACATGAAAAAAATGTAAAATATGTTTTAATTTGGGATGTTACTTTTTCCAATGCTAACTTAGTTTATAAAAAATATTATATGTTATGTTTTCTTTGTTTATTAATATTGGATATTATATAATCAAGGTTTTTATAATAAATATATCAGTTTTATATTGTTTTAAAATTCTGTTGTCAAAAAATAATATAATAACGGCGATGTGTGTGTGTGTGTGTGTGTGTGTGTGTGTGTTGTGTTTAATAAATGTCAAATGTATTATTTAGTCATAGAATAAATTTATTTCTTGCAACAAATTCTTTATTGAATGATTCCTCTTGCAAGCAGGATATTTGTTGTTTAATATAGGCTTCCTGTTATTTCATCCTACCATCAAGATATTAATGGTTCCGATTCTATATAACGTGAGCACACAGATTCAATTCTAGCGGTTGCTTGAATATTTTCGCAACGCATGGGCATCCAATTAGTGTTAGCTACGCTCTGATGCCGTCGGAGTAATTATCCCATAATTGATACGCTGCCGCCGCACGCAATCAAACAAAACGAAAAATGTCTCAAATTAAGGGACGCCAGTGTTGGCGTGCTCATTCGAGATAGCTGAAAATTATTCCCGAATCAGCCGTTTTGCGAACCCTTCTCGCCCTTCCCCCCCGTTCTACCCCAAATATATGCGCGACGCTTAGGGTGATTTGCCACGCGGTTAGTGTTTCGAGCTTGGTTGGTTGCAAAATGTTCTTTGCTGAGTGTATAACTCGGCATACAATTTAAGCGTCACATTATCGTCGTAGGCTGAAGTTGGCGGATAACCACCGACTTCATCCACACCGGATTAGTCGGACATTCACATTCTCACGTTGCTTTTCTGTTCCTTCTGGTTGTTACTTAATTGCACTAGATATTTGAATGACACATTTTTACAAAAATAACAAATAATTTTATCATGTATTTGAACAAAGTGAAATCGATTGTTCATCAACAAATGTTTGTTAAGAACATTATTTATTCTAATATTTTTAATTTTTAATATTAAATATCTTTGTACTTATAAATATAAAGTTAACTTCTGTAAGATATAAAAATCACTAACTTAAAAATAATTTATTATAAATTCACTTCTATTAAATAGAATTTATATATATGAATTCTTTCGTATTTTTAAAATTGGTATTATTAAATACCAATTAACATTTTTGCACACAGAAAGACTATTTTATATATATAAATAAATCTTGTTTCTATAATTTAAAAAAGTGTAGAAAAAATATATAAAGAATTTTTAAAAAATTTAATCTAAGTAAATAAATACCGATAATATCGATTGAGTAGAGGAAAGTCATCAATACTCTGACGTAGGTCTCCTAAAACGATATCCTCTTATTTCTTAGAAACTAACTTTAGCATCTTATTAATACTAATAAAAACGTGATCTGTTTAGCTAATTAAAGAAACAAACTCATAATTCATATATTTGTGACTTATTTCTATACCAAATCAGCTAAAAACAAATTCTATGAATTCGAGAAGAAAATTCTTACGGTGTTCTTTTGCAAATTGCGTAATTAAAATAATAGTGACTGTATTATTGATAATATTATGTCATTTTAAATGTTTATAGTTTCATAAATTAGTTTTCTTTACAAAATATAGGATATATCTTCATTTATAGAATAGGAATGTTGGCATTATTGCCTATGTCAGTTTTGGAGCCCATTTTGTCAGACGTTCATTTTTGCATAACTTACGAAAAACTTAATTATTACAAAATTGCAAACAGTATTATAAAAACTGCTTATACTATCTGATAGAAGACACTTTTTAGTTTGTATTTATATTTTTGAAGTTGTATTTTTACCTTTTGTTTAAGAAATATTGTCTAAAAACAAAATGGTACGTCGGTATCGGTGACCTTCCTCTATATATAAATTATTTTAGTCAGCATTTATAAAAAATTTATAATTATTTGCAATTTATTATGAACATAATTTTATATTACACCTTATTACATTTAGAATTTTTTTATAATATATTCAATAAACCATTTTAAATTATTACGAAGAATAAAGATGCACGGAAAATGTACGTTATCGGAAAATTACTCAGAGACTCAATAGTGGATTTTCATTACGTAGAGGCATAAGCTTTTGATAATTCCATTTCGCAATTCCTTTCTACGATTTCATCATCGGAATGGGAGATAGCGATGCAAAAAGCTTCATTAGACATTCCGTGCGCGAGGACGCGGTCGTATGTTGCAAAAGACACCGTACGGTTATAGTACGCGGCCGTGCGTTTATCGTGAAGAGCGGCCGAATCAAAGGAATCAAAGGAATGAGTCGATTCGGCACGAGCGTGGATTATACGAGGGGCACGAATTTAATTTCCTCCTCTGTCTGCCAATATACCGGAGGGATTCGTAAGCGAACTAATTATTTTGCGAACCATCTACCCAGTGGATCGGCCCGATGAAGAAAAAAGGAGAGCGGAAAAGAGGAGAGGAAAACCGGAAAGGAAGTCATGGACGCCTCATATAGCCTTTGCTTAAAAAATTAACTTCATTTTTAAGTCATTTATTTTAAAGATTAAAATATTAGTTTTTTAATACGAGAATAATATCATAAAGAGAAATAGAAAAAGAATATTATAAAATCTTTGAAATTTTTATTAATATCTTAGAAAATTTATACAAATAATGGACGACTTATAGAAGGCAATTCTAAAATATTAAATTTAGTCATTATATAATATTATTTTTTTAATCATAACAATTAAATGGTCTTCAAATTTATTTATTTCATAAGCATACGAAAATTAATTGCATGGTGTCATCGTAGCATTGCAGTAAGCTTATCAATGAGTTTAGAATATTAATTTATTATACATTAATATTTCGTATTTCACATATATCTACGTTCAAAAAACTTTTTACAGATTTAGTTATGATTTTGTTTCACTGATATTTCCAAGGAAAATGCGACATCGGAAATTTTGTCGATACGATCCTGCCAGAAACGGATGGGCGATCGAACCGCGCAATAAGCGAAAGTTATTTTGCCATTGCAAACTCATGGGAGGGAGGACGCTAGCGATAAGCGGTTATCAGAGTGTAATTCAATTACTGGATCTTCACAGTGCCCCAAGCACTATTGTCCCGTTTTTCCCCACTCCATTCCGATCTCTCTGTCCCCACAACGAACCTCCGACTTCACTACTCTCACACCCTCACGGGCATATAGACGCTGATTCGTTATCACCCTTTACCTGCCACGACACAATGGCGTTAAACAGGAGATAACCAAACTGATATTGTGGGTCTGCCCTCGAGTTCATCGCGGTGACGACAACTTCGTTAACGTGGCATGAAAGAGAGAGAGAGGGGGGGAGAAAGGGATGGAAGAGAAGTGAGGAAGGGGATAAAAGAGGGGAGAAGAAAAAACCGTCCACGTGTTCTTAATAATTAACCGTTAAATGCACGCTTACGTCTCAAGTAAAGGTGCATTGTTCGCACTCTGGGCTAATGAGAAATAAAATCTTGCAACACACATAATGGCATAGTCATCGTGTATCGGATATCAGATAATTATTGGATATTAGATAGCTGAATTATGTAGATACTCAACACCAATATATCAACGGCTATATTCATCGTAGGTCGTACAGCGTGACTTCTTTCAGTTACGAGACGCCGATTAATTCTCTAAAGACAAAAACTTACTTTTAAACTGATCTTCAATAGTTTTTATTATAACCAAAATTTAAGTGAATAAGAAATTTAAATCTAATACGTAAGAGTGAAATAAAATAAAAAAATATATGTGTGATCAATCACATTTTAACTTAGATAGAGTTACATAAAAAAAAATCTTTTCACAATCACGATTATTAAAATAATTTCTTAAAAAAATTTTTGTCACATTTCTGTTTTAGTGTACTTCATATTTTATTCTGTCCCATTTCTACACTACGTTGTCTTTTGACCAACATCGTAGTATTAACTGGAAAATAATCAAACTGATAGGTGTCTACAGCCTTGCAAGTTAATGTCTGCTACCATTGCAACTTCGTTAATGTAAGCGAGCTTTGGAGAAGAAAAGAGACGAGAATGGAATAACGGAATAGAAAGAAACAGAGAAAGAGGAGAAGAGAGAGAGAGAGAGAGAGAGAACAAAAGTTGACCAAAACTTGATGGTGCGAAACTCTTTAATGATTCTTGCTCACGATTTCTCCTTCACTAAAAGTGTATAAGAAAGGACAGAACACTTAACGACAACCGACGTTATATTTTACGCATATTTTTTGCTCACGGCTTTTCAAGAGAAGATTTATTCTATAAACTAAAATATTTCTGAGCCATAACAGTTGTTTAATTCTAATCTAATCACTAAAACCAGTTGTTTAATTCTAATCTAATCACTAAAAAAACGGATACAGATGAATAGGTATAATATCTAAAATGTGTAAAACATTAAAAATTAAACAGATATATATCAAAGATAATTTCTTTTGATAAATTTTTTTATGACAGACATCAATCATATGTTATAAATCTAATGTTGCATGTAAACATTGCAAATGTGACATAAAAACAAATAAAAAATTTATTAAGTTTATATAAAATTAGTTAATTAAATTGTTATCAGCTTCATCCGCATTGATTTTACTCGTAATAAGGCTTTATATTGATTGTAAAATAAAAATTAAAGATTTTTAATCCAAATAAAAAAAAGAGAGAAAATAAAAACGTTTTTAATCTAAAACATAAAAGCATTTGTTTTTAATGTAACGTTTTTATTTAATTAATAACAAATATATAAAAAAGAAACGCGCGAAAAAATACGTACACATGAAAAGCATACATTTTTTTTCAAATATTACGTAAATATTCACAATATCTATGCAAATGGGAAAAGCAAGTCGATTAAAAATTTGCATTGAAAAAATTCTCGATGAAAAGATACCGTAGCATTTTTTGTAACGTACTAATTGGCTAAAGGGCCACGATGCTAGGCGGGTAACCAATTAAAAAGAGCTGAGCGCAAGGAAAAAAAGCTGAGCGCGAAAGTTGCCTTTATAATCGATTCTCTCAAACGAACTCGGTAAGAGCAAGAAACTTAAGCGAGACTGTCTTCGTTATTAATTATTAATTATCTCGTCCGTTTATTGATGCAGTTTTGCATTAAGTCTTTTATCCTACAGCTACTTTCTGATAAAATATGCTTTATAAAAGAGAAAATATATCCTCTGTCAAAGAAACTTTTAAATACATTAACTAGGTATTATATTAATTTTTAGTTAATTTTATTATAAGTTAATCGTAATATATTATTACTCATTTATTTATTTAAGCAATTGAAAATTAGCTTCCGAAAAATTATTTATAAAAATAACTTAAAAACATTTCTATTACGGATACAAAACACAATTTTTAAACGTTATATAAATAAGACGGTTCTACTATTTTGTCAATGTATTACTTTTCCTAAAAGGTAATGCATAAGCTACTCTCTTCTTTCTTTTTCTATTTTCTCTCTCTCTCTCTCTCTTTCTTTCTGTCTCTATGCAGAACTGATCGTTTCAATCATTAGATTTGATCAAAGCTTATACATTTTAATCAAGCACGTCACAATTCTAGAATAATCAAAATTTTCTGTTCAATCTGCTGTATTTAATTACTTTTACTAGTAAATGAGAAAAACGTATAGTTTAAATTAAAATTGAAATAGATAAAAATTGAAAAATCAATTCATAAAATAGCAATTTTTTGTATTTTATCGTTGCACGTTGATATTGCAGTTATGTTATAATTTAGTTGCAAAATCAAGCGAAAATTAAAACACAAAGCATAATATCTTTTTCTGTTCAATTGTAATTCAATATATTTCATGTTATTGCTCTGTGTCGTGACCCAATCATAAAATAAAAATCAATGCGTGAGATATACAGAACAATAAGTTTAATATTTATCGATCTATACGTTTTACGATATTGCTACTCTGTTTTGATTAAAATTACAAAGTTAAATAACAATTTGGTATACAAATATATACATCGATAAGGCCTAGTCTACAACAAATCGGGAGACGTTGTCGTATGTCGTGCCATAAGAAATTAACCAATCATGATCGATTGTTTTTTTCATATTCAACTATGATTGATCAATTTCTTACGGCACGATCTATGACAACGTCTCCCAACTGGTTGTAGACTAAGCTTAAAGCAACGTTAATTAACATTAACTGCAACTTCACTTTTTATAAGATTGCAGCTAATGTTAATTAAAATTCTGTCAAATTATGATCGAAGCGCACGCAATATCTTCTTATCAGTGCATCCATTTCATGCTACTACCATTGTCATTTCGATCCAGCCGCATATGTAAAAATATGAGTGATGTTTTCTCTTACCGATCTGGTTGCTGCGACACGTTGCTATTGTTGTTATTCTGATCCAGCTGCATTGTCTCACTAGCGAACAACTTATAATCGAGCATAGTTTCCGAGTCTGTCGCATTCAATGGTACGCTCGACGTCTGCACGCAGGGCTCGAACATTGATCGTTCTTTCTCGAATTACACAATGTGTGCTGCAATCGATATAACAAAAAAAAATCTTCAAACATTTAATGTCAGCGGCACCGATAACCGCTGTCGTTCGACGCTGCTCGTTTCGCCGCCAATTCGCAATGACGGAATTTGAAATTCAAATTTTATTAACTGGTGAACCTTATTGGAGACGAAGAGTGACCTGTTACGTTTAATTAACTTGAATGAACGAATTCGTGCGATATCAACGGAGATCACGCTCTGACGCAAAGGACTCTTGCATGATCAATATTGAAGCAATAAGCTGTATTAATAATATTAACAGAACTTCATTGTTCGAATATTAATACTTCAAACAATCATGATGCACAAATCCGTTTCTCTTTTGTTTAATAAATTGTAAAATAAAATGAATTGAAAGAGAAGAAAAGAGCTCAATGAAAAATGAATATAAAACATGAATTTAATGTAATCATAAAAATATCTTAAAAAATTTATATTTATAGTTTAACACTAAAAATTGAATATTAGAAATTGTGTAAAGTTAATTTATTTGGCATGTTATTGTCAAATACTTATCAGAGAAAATATTTTAATTATGAAAGAAAATTATCAATTTGTAAAATTATATAACTTCATATAACAAGAAATATTTTTTATAATAATTCAACTGCACACAATATAGACCGAGTTTATATAATGTTACTTTTAAATATTAAATACAATACATTAAGTTTCGAGGAGAAATAATTTTAGAAACAGTACATTATTTAATGAATGATCAAATGTTCTAATATTATAGAATACCGAGTATTAAAAATCATTATTAAACATGCAAGGAGACAGCTTTAAGAAAATTCTAAAATTTTTCGATAAACCGAACGTTCTCGAACTTCAAAGTTCTCCTACTTACCAAAGAAATATAGAAAGATACACTACTGATACAATCTAAATCTCCCAGAACACACAAACACTTGGATTTATTCGAACTGAATATGAACGATGCTTGGGAAATTGATGAAGATACAAAGCACAATGATGAAAGATCGTTTGAAAAGCTGCGTATCGGTCCGCAGCACGAGTTCAACTGAGGACTACTTTGGATATGTCTATAGACTAAGGTCGTGGCGTGATATTATTATCTGCTGCCAGGTAGATCGTGTACGTAAACATAAACGAAAACGTCTCGCGTTCTTAGGCAGAAATTCATCATCGTAAATATCTTTCCAATGTTATACAAGGTGTCCTTGTTTTTGCTTCTGTTTTATTAAGTATAAGTAGAGTATCGTGAGAAAATGTAAAATTAAATGTACAGTTAACGTTAGAATTTTATTATAGGATTTGTATTAATATATATGTTCGGTTTATTTGTATATTCGCTATTATATTAATCTTACATATTTCATTTTTTCATATTAATCTTACATAATTTATTTTTTTGTAATATTACAATATCATAAATTCAATATTGAATTATTTCCACATAAAATTCGTATTCAAGACAGAAAGAAATTTATAATTGTTGAAGAGCATTACATTTTCATACAAAAATTATCAATCCGTATTCACATACGATGCTATGTTATAATATATAGATTTTAACGTCTTTGCGAATATTTTTAAAATAATTTATTATTTAGATTTACATGTAAAATTTACATGTAAATGTAAATTTATACTTATACACGACTAACTATATCATTATCTATAATGAGTAATACCTAATACTTATGATGTTTAAGAAATATCTCTTCGATTTGTGATTAAAATTTTACACACATATAAAAGATAAATCTACACTATTTTAGAATAATAAAAGAATAGTATAAAACCATAATATAATTTATAGTATTATAGTACTTACAAATTTAGGATGGCTATAAGAAGCAATTCTTTGTTTATTTGAGCAGATTGATATAAAAATTTCTCTTGTAGAGAATAGACAACTTATTAATCAGTAAATTTCGCAAATTTTTTTTATAATATAGTATATTATAAGTTTTTTTTCAATATTTTAAGATTTTAAGATGCTTATTAGCACTATTATTAGATTGACGATCAATTTAATTCATGACATTATTTCAGCTTCAGTTTATAATTGCGTTTCGACAATAATTACTTGTTTATGTCAGTATAGCGATTTAAGTTTGACTTGTTATTGATTGACATTATTACATGAACACATACCGGTTGAAATAACTAATAAAATATTAATACGGATATTTAAAATAAAAATCTAGGAGAAAGACAGATATTCAATGTCAATATTTTAAAGAACTTAGAAATAATTGAAATCTAGGACAAGATATCGATACTTTTATAGTATCGAATTATTGTAAGATTTTCCCTCTCGCGCGTAATTTAGCGATGAGCGCGCAAAAGTAGAACTGAAACACTCGCAGTTTTTATTGGTAACGATATTGGATATGCCCTCGTGTTGCGTGAACATGGTAAGAGAATCTTTAAAAGATCGGCATGAGTGGGCGACCATATTCTACTACAAAGGTAGAAGCTAGAAGAAGCGCGTTGAGAAGGTTCCGCGCGTAAACTGATATTCTGTTCGGAGCACCGAGGCGAGAAAAGTGTAGCCCGAGCTTAAGAGGCACAAAAAAGCGCTTTCCACCTTCGCGAAGTAAGCATGTCTCTCTGGTTCGTTCCTTAGAAGAGGTGGAAGGGTGCGAGAGGGTCCGGGGATTGGATTCAAGGACTGAAGAGCAAGTGGCAGAACGCGGAGGATCTTATTTACCGGTGGAGGAGAGTCAGTTTTTCTACGGACACATAATCTCTCTCCACTGGCACTGTCGACCGTCTGCGTCATATTTCATTTCGAATATAACTTCAACTTTGACACCGTAGGCATATATTTCTTCAATAGATACCTTGTTCTGCCTCTATCAAAAAATATTTTGGATGACAGACCAAAAATATCTGTCACAATGGGATCCTTGTTAAAATTATAATTTTCTGTACCTTTTTAGATTCTTGGGTATAATATATCTTATAACATTCTCTAAAACTGAAGATATAAATTCGTCATTATAAATAATTAGGTACGTATCGACTTCAAATTATGCTGGAGTACGTTTACGTTTCATGTCTATAAGAAGCACGGAAAAATGTGAGAATTCAAATAAAGTAAAGAAAGAAGAACGGAGGAATTTAATTCATGAGCTATGAAAGAGGCAAAGGGCAACAATGTACTGTAATCTGCATAAAAGGTACATGTAAATTTTTCCACGGCGTATACATTACACAAGACGTATTTTAAGATATTTGAAATAATACAGATTATTCAATCGGGAATGGGAGTTATTTACATAAAATTGTTCTACAAGAAAGATACATAGAAAAAGATTAATTATTGGGCTTATGTATATAATAAGTAGCGGAGGGATATTTAGAAGGTAATTAATATTCTCGCGTGAATAGCTAAAACATATTGACACCATCTACCTCACATAACTTGTGCCTCCTCATCTTGCTACGGGTAATTTCCGCAGTTCAGTACTTCAACATGCAATGGCGAGGGAATAAACTTTGAGGGTTAAAGAGCAAGAGCGGAAGCGAGCGACCGAAGTACGCAGTCTTCTTTCCTTCTTTTTTTATTTTTAACTGACGTGCAGCTCTCCGCTTCATGGATGAACTGGGTCTCGACATACACAGTAGGTACGACATCCTCCTTGCATCGCTTCAGTTTTTAGGTATTACGTGGCGCACTTGACTTTTTAACTTCTTCGGAAAAGTTCTCGACAGTGCTCGAAAGCGGAATAAGGATAGGGCGTTTTCATTACATAAAATGAGACATCATGTTTGAAGTGAACGTATGCTCTCAAACTTGGTTTACCAGACTCTGTAGCAGTTTCTTTAATTAAATTACTTATAAATAAAATAATATAATATAAAAGGACTTTTCTCGTTATTATATGCTGAAGTAATTATATTAGTTATTTGTAAAAGAAATTGAACCGATTAATATAAATATAAAAAATTAAACAAATTATTGATATAACTTGGAGCATTTTTCTTTCTTATTTAAATATGGTATCAGTAACATTTATCTGTTAATTATTTGAAATATAATATTTATAATAAAATATAGAATTTTTTAGAAAGTTTTTACGTTTTATCAAATTATGATAATTTCTCTAATAATTCTGTTTGTCTATTGATATTTTAAGTAATTGATTCCATGACAGGACAATATTATAGCTCTATAAAATATTGTACAAGAACATTAAAATATATTAATTTAGGATGATTACTTAATTTTATAAAAAAAATTTCCCTGAGAAGATTGAAAAATTTTTTAATGCAACTTAATAAAATAAAGTACAAGCAATGCAATCAAACTATATATTGTAAATTATTAGAAGTTATATAGATTCCACGAAACTATATCTATTATTTTCTACAAGTTCATTTTCTATAGAGTAAAACTTATGGAACAGTACAAAAAAGATTTTTATCAATGAGCTATTCTGTTCTGCTGAGTATTGTCTTCTATTGTCAGCTTAATTTTCTTTACAAATCTTTAAAAAGAAAATTTCAAAAATTTCCTAGAACACTGATAAAAATTCCATAAAAATTTCTTATTTTCAATGACAAAAAGAAAATCCCTTGAGAATTCTAGATTTTTTTCTTCAGGTTTTTTCAAATAGTAAACACACTGTAATTGTATTAAAAAATTTCACATTTTCGCGTTTTTGTTTTTGCTCAGCAAAGTTGTCATTGATGATGACGAAGGAATTACAGATAAAAAAACAATTCAAAGTTTCAAAAGTAAAGCAAATGCATTAGTTGTGAAATATGTCAGAATACATGCAGTGACGAGAATCTGCTTTTTACATATAAGTTTATCGAGACTCTCTTGGCCGTACAACAAACTGCACTAGTCAAGCTAATTTAGAATTACAGTTTTAGGTAGCGAGAGTAGCTCCCTTCCTTCACCACTTTTCTTGTTCTCGCGTTTTTTTCGCCTGGTCGACTATTTTCCTGTCCACCGTCGCGCTTGTCGCGAGCCAACTTGTTACAAAGGAACCTACGTCGCCAAAGGGCGAACGTAAAATTGGCTCGAGGAAAAGTTTTGCAGACGCGATACGGTTTTACTAGAAAAAGAAAAACGCGAACCATTAACATTGGGTTGTGCCAACTCCGCTTAGCGCTACCAGCGAATATAATTTTCTTTCTGTATTGTAATGGAAGTTATAATCCAAAGGGAAACAAAGAATCACTAATGAAATAATTATCAAAAGAAACAAAACAAATTTTCAAAGTATCAGTTTCAACAATATTTTCTATTTAAAACTGCCATGATTGAATCGCTAATCAGTTCATTATTTTTTTTTATAATATAATTTCTTGGCAGGAAAAATCAATATAATAGATGTTTAACTATCTAATAATAATAATAATAATAATCGAAAAATTAATTTTTCTAAAGAAAATTAATAATCTTTATATGTAAACAACTAGAATAGAATATATAATAAGATGTAGACCAAGAAGTGTACCAAGAAGGTACACTCATGAATATAATTTGCATTCTTGCTGCTTGCATGATGTGATATGTGTACTTACTCCTCTCTCTCTCTCTCTCTCTCTCTCTCTCTCTCTCTCTCTCTCTCTCTCTCTCTCTCTCTCTCTCTCTCTATAGTAGTACACTTTTTTAAAAATGAAATTTTATGCATTGAGAAAGACGCATAAAGAATGTGGATAACTCAGTTGCGCCTTTTTGATTGACGTTGTGTTTCTACTCGCTATTCGCATGCGCTAGGAGCCATAACAAAGTTAGATAGACCGTGAATTTTCAGCAAATTCGCTGGGTAATTATTTATTGTGCTTACGCGCCGTTGCGTATTCCCCCAGAACATAGAGACAATGATTTATTGTATAATGAATGAAATCATAGAATAATCATTTCGGACGCAGTGACACGCGAACTTGGACTCGTTACATATTCGACTACAGTGGAAAGGTTATATAATTACAGCACGGTTCAATTGTTGCCTTTCAGAATTATGTAGTGGGTCCTTGAGTACTGACGGTATTCGATCGATATGCTGTTTTAATATTTCAGTGCTTCCAGGAACCATCAATGCTTTGCTATCGTGTGCATCATTGCGACACATAAAACAAATGAGAACCTACGTGAAGAAATGAAGTACATTTCAATAAATTTCACCCATCCATAGAATAGTAAAACCAGACGTGGTTCGTCATTTCGATCGCGGTAACACGCAAATTCGAGCTTATTACAGAACTGCGGTGAACTGTTCCGTAATTATGACAGAGTTCGCAAATAATTTAACAAGACCTCAAGCGGGATCGCGAAGTTTGTGAATTCAATATTTTGTACTTTTACACGCTTCGCTTCATGAATCTTTTTATTATCATTGTTTATACCTATTAGTATTAACTCTATTTATTATTAACGTTAAACTTTGTTAAATGTCTGATAGTAATTAATACGTTATTTATCTTCTATGATCTAAATTATTACCTTATTTCAATCATTTCATCAATTTTCAACTGTATAATAAATCTGTATAATCGTACAAATTCGCATAATTTTTCTATTTTTTTAACTTTTCTATTTTGTCACGATAAAAGTTTTAGAAAGTTTAGTAGAACAATGCGTTAAAAGATAAAAACGTATTGTAGAGAAAGAAATAATATAACACCTAAAGATATATATTTGGACACATTAAATTGTAATGCCATTAAGAACTGATATTTTAACACTTCTTGGAACACGCGTGCGATGTTTCGTTATGCGTATGACATACAAAAGCGAGCGTCAATACAAGTCCTACTGGCGAGGAGCATTGTAGAATCGTACAATATACTTTCGTAAATGTTGCAAATACGTATCATAGAATGAAAGCGAGTGCGAGTGATCCAGAATTTCATGTTTGCGCAAGCGGGCAGCGGAACGCGCGGATATTTCGCGCGAGGCATAAATGAAAAAAGAACGCGCGCGCCGAGCAAATGCATTTGATTAATTACGACGTGGATGTTTTTCAGTCGTAAAGCAAATAGAATCCGTCCCTGGCGTCATTCCGAGCCTGCAGAGCACCGGTAAAGCCCGGTACGTGTAAAGCCGGCGAACAATGAATAATATTGCGCCTGTTTGCATTTCATCGCGCTCGCACACATTACTAACGCCCCGTCTGAACCGGTCCGGTCTTTTCGATAGGGCGGCTCGGCTCGAAGGTTGGTGTGAAATTGCGGGGGTTGGACGAACCGTACTGGGCACTCAAGTAATAACGAAATTGACGCAGGAAACGCGAGCGCGTACTCGACCGCGCGCGGGCTTATGTAAATGCGAGTGATAGCAGTCGGGGAGAGGGGAAGGTTGTAGACCAATTAATTTGCTCGATGCATAAACGCGCGGCGTGCGCGAGACTGCTCTTCTCAGCAACGATGATCGATCGATTTACATACGTTATTCGTGAAATGATCGGCTATGACGCAAACAATGTAACGTCAGAGTCATTCTTGAGAGAATTTTTGATTTATCAATAAGATCAACCATAAAAATTACATGGAAGAATTTTAAGATCAATTTGAGGGCGAACTTTTATGTGACGACAATTCAATTACAAACATTTTTAATAGCCTTTTAAGATTTGTTACATCTCTGTTATCTATAGAAAAAAAAAACCAGTAGTAGCGTAATTGCGTATATACGTAGGTAACAATTTTATATAAACGATGAGTTTTATATGTAGAATTAATGTACATCGGTGGATAAAATAATGTAATTATAAAGTAATTTATTGTGCTATGTACATTAATTCTACATAATATAAAATTATAGTTATTATCTAGAGGTAGACCGAGGCGAATCGGATCACAGGGCGAATCGTATCAATATAACTTTTGAAATAGTTAGTCAACAATTGTTGTTAGTCCTGTTAGTTTTTGTTTCAAACGAGCTGTTTTAGTGTGCTAGTTTCCGCGCATCCTCTGCACCAGAAATAATAGACGACAGTTCTGTATTGCGTGTGATTCGGTGTCAGTTGACAATTCAAGCACAGAGATCGCAAATGTACGAAAAAATTTTGTTGCTCATATAAAATCATGATCCCAAAAAATCATGAACTTTGTGATTTTGTAAAAGTGTGTTAAAACTTATACAAATTATAATGATTTTTACAATGTATATAGTTTGTTAAATCAATCTAGTAAACTGATGATCCGCTTTGTCCCATAATTTCCTCTCTTCTTGGTTTTTACGTTGTGCAATAAAAAATCCATGTATGTGTGTATGTATTATTTTGTTATAAGACATAAGTCAAAATCGAGCGCATAAAGATTCAGAATTTATAATAAAACTTAAGGACATTTGTTTTCGATTACCAATAAAGAAAAATTGATCTAATTCACCTGGGTTTATTCTGTATGATTGTCACTCTGTGTTTTTCTCTGAGTGTATATTAAGATTTTCTTCTGAAATGAAAAAGGTCTATCTAAAATTCAGTAAGGAATAAAATTATAAATAAAAAAACGGCGATAATGAGAATAAACCAACTTTGTTTAAAGCATAAGTTATATCTTCCTGACTACAGTATAATTATTTTATATTTTGCATCTCCACAGCGCACAAGTGTACCAAAATATTTTCGTATCTTGTTGCGATTACAATTAGGCACGATCGGGTCATTACGCCGCGGCTCCGCGGGTATCACGCGCGGCCGTTTAATCACGCGTCGTTTCGTGCATTAAGTAAATCCGATTACCGGACAATGCCGCGCAAATTCGATTCCACTACTGCCGCAACGTAGGAAAATTAATGTACGCCACCCGCCGCCCATCTACCCGCCGGCAGGTCGTCGGCACGTTCGACGTGACGAAGGAAACTGCTGGCGCAGAGGTCGAGGATTTTCCTCCGTTTTTCTGCTCGCCAAGTAGGTCTTCCCTACCATCTCTTTCTCTTTGTCGACACGGCCACTGCCTTCCTCACTTCTCCGACGAGCAATTCGCGTTCTTACTGCTGCGAAAAAAAAAAGAGAAGACTATGGGGAGCAAGAAAAGGAAACGATAGATAGAGGACGGCGGGTGCCCCCTTATTTGCAGGAGCTTAACGATAGATCCGTTTCGCGAACGGAGCAAAAGGTAATTTACATTCAATTCAGGAAATCCCAGATGTCTATTGGCTAAAGGACCGGCCCGGAGAAGAATACCCGACTACCTACATCGGATATCCGGTATCTGCATAATTCTGGCTCCGTTCTTTCTATTCCGCTCCAAACCCGTCCGGACACCACCACAGATCTTCCCCGTCTCCGCTCGTCTCTTCGCTCTTCATTGAATCGAATCGAACGCTTCGGGTTACCTACGGTCTCTTTCAACTACCTCCGTGCACTTCTTTGGTGTCAGATCTTATCGATTAAAGACTCTCGGCCCGTTTGGATCGCGACCGTAAACGTCCGGATACGGAGGGGTCGATCGAATAGGTCCGAAGAGTACACGCAATTAAAGTTTCATTCCTCCTCTCTTCTCTCCTTAATTTTCCCTCAGACGACTGGGAGATCGAGCCACTCTCTTCGTTGATGCCGGAAAATACGAGGGAACGAGTATCCAGGACGCTTCTATTCAAATGTTTTTGCTCACTACTCTCTTCTTCAAGTGAAATCCTCTCATAGCCTCACTCTCTCCCGCTATGCGCTTCTTCGTTTGCGTCGATCTTTTTTTACGTCTCTTAAAGGATTTTATCTGCCAAGGCGTGGAAACTTCCCGCCCGACGGAGATGTTTAACTTGAAGACGGCAGCCGCGTTGCTAAAGGCAGTAATATGGTATCGATTGGTCTCACAAAATATGACGATATCACACTATTTTCCGAAGCATTTTGGACATATTCTGTTACGACACGATGTTTTAGCAAGGATTTTCAATTATTGGCTTTTCAAAGCTTCCATTTAGTATATTTTTAAATCAGAGATCGAAATATGTAATGTGATTACAAAATACACAAATAAATAATTATATTTAATTTGTAGAATGCAACTTTGAAACTATCATTAATGATACGTGAGCACATACTTTGCAAAATAATATGACGGTTCTTGTGAGTAATTTTCATTATTTTATACGAAATTATACGAAACATTTTACAATTTTTATACATTTATAAAAATTGTTGTGAATAATCTATTTTGTTTCTTAATCATATTTATAGTAGAAGAAGATAACATCAAGAAAAACACATTTTCTTTATCAATCCATGTCAGTTCAAAGATAACTGAGAAGTTATTGCAACTAAAAGATCTGAGACAATTCTCGAAAAGTTAAGTATAAATTCTTTTCTGCAAGAGAATAAATTGTTTCTCAATAGTTTATCTCTTTGCGCTTCTATCGTGTGAACTGCGGATCAGACAAAAGCTCAGGTATAATGAAAAATCGCGGGTCAGGTGTAAGATTTGTTCTTTGTAGCACGATATTTTCGCAATCATCGTAACTTGTTTCGCGCGTAATAAGCCGAATGAGATAAATCGAGTAATTTATTCCTGGCGTAAAGTCATACTTATTTGTGCGGATAAGTCTTAATGGCTACGGTATAAATCTCACGTCATAATTAGTAGGGTGGAACGAAAGTGGCTTCTGGACCACGGGAACTTTCAGATTTATGTCCTCTTATAGAAGACCCCCTCTTATAGAAGAGAGTTATATTACATCCGTGTATCTTATTATAGAGGGTAAGAACGGTGGTGTACGTTGCAAGCCAAAAACTTATACAGACGTCAAAATAGTTCGTCTCACGGGATACACAATGGCGGAGAGCGAGCAGTTTTTCAGGTACTCGCCGAAGAAGAATCACCGCGAGAAAGTCGAGGGAACTTTATGATTTGAGAAAAAAGGAGAGAAGTCGAGAGAAAGATGGAACAGAGATAAATCGGCTGGTCGAGCGACGAGAGGAGCGTGTTCTCCTTCTTTCGCTCCTTATGGTTGCGTCTTTTCCTCTTGTTTTTTGTCTTTTTTTTCCAGAAGACGAAAGCATCACGCGGCACATTCTAATTAGAGGGACTTCTATTATGCCGCTGAAGACAGATAATGGAACCTACAGTGTAAAACTCTTGCGTGCGATCTCTCTTCCCCTACGACGTAAATCGCGGTCTCTGCCACTCTTGTCTTGCCCTTCTTACGCTAGTCGTGCGACCCACTTTCTTAATTGTTCCTCTATTAAAATACACTCTAATTAATATCCATTATGCCTGATATATATTACTCTGCCAGTAACGCGCCAAGCAAGAGAGCGGCTTTGTACCCTGCGAATATTTGAGAAAATCGCGTCTTAAGAAAACGCAAACTCTACCGTAACGGAAGAAAAGACGTTTTAAGATGGGGAGAATGATTTAAGCAAATCTGCGTTATTCCTTTGCAGATCAATGCATGATAAGAAAGGAAATTTATATAAATAACACAAAAAAGGTTGTTATTCCTAAAATTAATTCTAGTTAATATGTTATAAATATTGTACATAAATACTAATTTCTTATTCCAACGATGACGATAAAGAAGAAAATTAAACGAATGTTATCTCTTCATGTTAAAAGATGTCAGTTCAGTTAGCTTGAAAATCCGTACAAATTCTGAACGTAATACTTTCTGCGGCACGCATGTCATGTTGCGAGATTGTAAGATTTTTCTGTAAATATCACATCAGCAACAAAATGAATCATCGTTACGTTTACGCGAAAGAGACAAATTGCATCAGGGTTGTTGTACTTCAACGAGATACCCTGAAGACAGCATGTCTTTCATGCAACAGGAAATCATCCTTTCAGTTATATACGTATATGAACTATTTGCTTGGAAAAAATGTGGTAAAATAGAATTAAAAAATTTCTTTATATCAGAGACACTATGGCAATAATATATATGTCAATAAAATATTTTTTCTTTAAATTAAAAAAAGTGGATATTTCAACAGATTTTTATTCATATAAAATAATTTAATTATAAAATTTATTTGAATTCTTTAAAAATTATTTTATAATGTTTCGTAGTTTTAATAAAATGTATATATCAAGAGAATTCTATTATATTGATACACGCTTCAAAGATTACATTGTATTTTTTTTATGTACATGCTTTTGTTCATAAACAGTAAAAAGACATTTCATATTTGTATTAAAAGTAGTCCCTTGTAAAAATTTTTGTGTTGAATTTTTAACATCTAAATATTAATTTAATGTAATTGTGTTATTGGAATGCTTTTTGTATTAAATTGACATTCAACATTTTTTAGTGTTAAAATAACACGATTTATGAATAAGTGAATAAATAATGTATTTTGAAACATAAATTCTAAAGTAAATTAATAAAATGTGTTAATTTGACATATTATAAATGTTAATTTTACTGAAAAAATATGCTTTCATAATTTGCTTACAAATTGTGCCAGTATTACATTTTTTTGTTGATGTTTCACATAATATTTGCATTACTTCCTGATATATTCATCGTGTGTTAAATTAATACAGAAATTTGAATAAACTATTTGGGACATATGAAATATATTAAATTTAATACAAATTTTTATATGTATATATTTATGCTAAATATGTGTGAAAAAATGAAATCCTTCGATAGGACGCTTTA
This sequence comes from Mycetomoellerius zeteki, assembly GCF_001594055.1. NCBI lineage: Eukaryota > Metazoa > Arthropoda > Insecta > Hymenoptera > Formicidae > Mycetomoellerius > Mycetomoellerius zeteki. The sequence goes on along the minus strand of NW_017257409.1, from coordinate 1,037,743 downwards.
CATTTACTATTAATCCTGAAACATAGTTACGATATCCTGGGAATAAACAGCTCATATCACCTTTTACTTATCGGCGTACTTTCGCGTTATCCTTTCTTCCGACCTGTCGGCGCGAGAGATTACAAGACCCAACTCCAACAGGAAATCGGTTTGTGTTGCCTCGTCGGTTCGTGCACCGTTCTTCCTCTCTCTCCACAACCTATGCAAACCCGTTCGAGACTATGTAAAGCAATGCTAATCCGCCGATAAAACCCTTGCCGACGAGCGTACCCCGTGCGGCACATTTTCAACGACGCGTCCTTTCCCTGTTCATTCACTATCACATACATGTGTGTCGGAGTGCACCGCAATGTGTAGCGCCTATCCTACTGTGTAGTCACTCTTGACGTATTTTCACGTAATCCACGGGGACACGCGTACTCTACGGTAACTCTATTAGATTCTTGCAAAAGGTTTATCCTTTGCTCTCAGTCATTTGCTTCTCCTTTTCATTACCGTCGCTGATATGCTAGTAGCCCGCAAACCGACTAACCGCGACTCAGACGCTTCTGATAAGCTCTTGCAGTTTCGCGTTTCAAACGCATCTACGAACGTTGGATACGCTCACGAAGCGGTTAAGCTAGGTTTCGATAGCGGTTCCATCGGTGCGCCGAGGTTACCCAAACGACATGAATGATAAATCGTTCGCGTGCACTTAGTGGATTAGAGTGGAATAGACGTCTGTTTCGTGTGCTCTAAATACTCCAAGACATTCAGTAGAATAGAAAAATAAGTATCAAGGAATAGAATTAGAGTATATTATAGGGGTAATTTATAATGAATAGATTACAGAATTATTTATAATAGTATCATAGAAAGTAATCACAAGTAGACAATGACTCACATGGATCGATATCAAACTTATTGTCTCGATTTGATACTTGTACGAAATAATAAAATATGTAGTATGAAATAATTTATAATTAAAGAATTTCACCCATTTTAAGATAATCACATATACTATAGTTACCAATTGTGTACTATTTTGTAGATAACAATGGAATATTAAAAATTAAATAGTTTTGGATCCTCCTGCAGAAAATATTTTTTATTTTAAAGATGTCGTCTTATTCGTTCAGTAGCTGATTATTAGAGCTATTGAAGCTGACAAATATGTCACTAATATCCTTATAGAAGATATACGTATCAAGATAGGCATATCTTAAATATCAAGTAAATAACATGATGTGGACACAGCATCTACACCATTCTTAGATGTATCGTCACTTTGCAATCACTACGAAGTGCCCTATACACAGAAATATATCTTATGGGGTGAAGAGGTGAATAGAAAGAGGATTTATAAGCATTTTTTACTACATAATAAAAAGCCATCAGTCTTACATTAAAAACATCCTACAAGCAAAATAGCAAAATCAATATATTTAACACACCACATTGATGAAATTTTATAATCTTCTACTTATGATCTTTAGTTGTTTCAGTTCTTGGCACTTACGTAATTTTAATTTGCTCTTTATATACTCTACAATTTAACATATCATATATGTATATTACGATTCATCTCTGTACGCGGATGGCTCTAATCTATATACATATGTATAAAATGGGCAAAATTTTTTCCGACACATTCTGTACGTGTATGCGTGTGTATTAAATTATTTGGTTATAAATAACTTGTAATATCCGATATTTTATTAAATATCTCTGTACATGTTTGACAGATCAATTTATTTTTTAAAAGGATTAAAAAAAACAGAAAATTATTTTAAAAACGTTTCTCATTGATATATCTATATAGAAGAAACGAATTTGCTGAAATATATAAAGCTAGATATAAATCTGAAAATAATTTTGTTGAATTATCAAAATAATTATGTAGGAAACTCAAGCATAATGAGATATTATACCGCAAAAAATTCTAGCAACCAGTTTGAGTATACATGATAATTATGAGTATTTTAAAAAAATTATTTTCAGACTGTACCTAAATTTTCAGACTGTAGCTAAATTTTCAGATAGCAAAATTTCTCTTTCCATATTTATTTATCCTGACATATATTGCTACTATCGACGGCACATTTAAAATTTTTCTCGATTCCTGCTTGCAAATGGTACTTTGTAGGAGGTCGAAAGTAATACGATTATTTACATTAAGGACATCTCTAAAAAGTTTTTCCCCTCGTGACATGCTGGTGTAATCAAAATCTAAAGCGTGTCTTGAAGACGAGCGAATATTTTTGGCGGGCTTTATCACGATGAAAGAGAACGAACCGCGATTCGGTGTGCGGTGCGACGAGAAGTTATGAACGTTTTAGTTGAAGCATTAACGAAGACGGCATTTAAAAGTTGAGACCCGCCTGAAGTTCCGACGCGTAAACATTAAAGTCAGCCGGCTAAGTGGCACCGTTACTTCTTCGTCGAGGAAATAGCTGCGCCCGGCCCGAGACCGAGTTCGTTCTTGATTACGGTATTTCTGGCCCGCGCTTCCGACGAAGCTTTCCCTCCCGAAGCGTGGATATGCTCCGGGAAAAATGTTAGTTCTACTGGACGGTCGTTTCTCCTTCACCGGGTGACTTCATGCTTATTTCCGCGGAAGGAAAAGAAATCGCGTCAGCTTTATTCCGTTCTGAATACCCATGAAGAAAAGTTTCCGCGCTGAGAAGACAAATCTCGTGTAAAAAGTGCTTTTCTCAATGCCAATTTTTTCTCGTAATCATTCTAATTCGAATAAGTATTACATAAATATTTGTCGATAAATTCTAGGCATGCAGACACGTTCTTTTTGCTTATAATTCATACATTAATATCAATTTTGTACCGTATATATTTAGAATACCATCAACTTTTTGCGCCCTCTTTTTCTTCTCATGTTCTTTCAGATTTTCTTTTATCATAAAACGCAGAATTTTTTTGTTGCCAGTCGACTTTCGTTCAAGGTACATATCGATTCCTTTGTACAAGACTTTCAAAGACATTTACGCAACATTTTTTATTTTATGACATCCGCAGAGCAGACATCGAGTCGCGGCTGGTACAAAGCATTTTCTCTCATTCCATAGCGCGCCATCGGAATTTAATAAAACTCTCACTTGGCATACGTACGCATTCAAGAGACAGAAATGCAGAGGCCTAAACGTATTCGAACGCGCATACAAACAAACAGTTCAAAATTGAAAGTTTTATTGGAATTTCATCGGTCAATCGCTCGATTAATTTTGTCAAGGCATGATTACCTTTTGTCTAATAAAAAACTAATTAATAAAATAATTTTTTTTAAATAAAATTATGAAATAATAAAATTCTTCACTATTATATATTATGAGTAACAGCGAAACGTATTATAAATTACGGGGATATCTTGTCATATGGACAATTGTAATAAATCTATTGATAATAAGGATACTTTTGACATTCACAGCTAAACGACTTTAAAATCAAATTAATAAAGATATACGTGTTAATTTAATTGTTATATCCTTAATCTGAATATTACAGAGAATAAAATGGATCACAATCAGATTACCCATCTTTTATAATTTCAGAGTATATGTATGTATTATATTCCGACTAATTGTAAGTATTCTATATTAAAAAAAGCATTATTATCAAATACATATAATTTAAGAAGAGCTGTTTAATATAATATATGATATGTGGTAATAATAATAATATGATGTAATGATATTGATATATATATATTTCCAAAATATATATATATCATTACATATACAGTACCGCTCAAAAGTGTATCACCTTTAAGTTTTTTGAGCATAACTTCTTTGAAAGTGAGTCAAATGCGCTCAAATTTGTAAAGTAGACATTTGATGGATGGGTGCACTTTTTATATAATGTATGATAAAATTTGATAAAGTACACAATGATTTTCGTAATCTTTACTGATTTTCCCCAAATCGCTCTTTTCTTTGTTTTTCGTGTCGCAGCTATTGTTTTTACCATCATACCTAGTTTTAACAGTTAGAATATTGTTTTACATTATGGCAAGGATTCGTGGTACTCGAGATTTAAATGAACGACAACAGAAAGCCATCGCAGAAGGCCACACGCAAGGATGGACACAAAGGGCTTGCCCAACAGTTTGGCATCTCTAAATCAACATAACTAAATTTTTTAAGCGTTGGAGAATCCAAGGAGGTTATATTAAGAAAAAGAGGAGCGGCTGACCGCTTTGCACTAATTCTGTTGTCGATCGCAATATTCGTCGCCTATCTCGCAGCGATCCATGTCTCACGGCACCGAATATTGTGAAGGAAATATTGACTCCTGGACAACCTTATTTTTTCATATCGACCATAAAACGTCGCTTACAAGCTGTAGGAATGTATGGACGACGACTCGTGGAAAAAGCCGTTCATTTCTGCAAAGAATCGGAATGCGCGAGTGGAGTAGGCCAAAGCACGTCTGAACTGGACACGTCAGGAATGGTCTGACGTCTTCTGGAGAGACAAAAGTAAGTACATGTTATTTGGTAATGATGAATATCTGATATTCCATCACTACTAAATAACATGAACTTACTTTCGTCGCTCCAGAAAACGTCAGACCATTCCTGACGTGTCCAGTTCAGACGTGCTTTGGCCTACTCCACTCGCGCATTCCGATTCTTTGCAGAAATAAACGGCTTTTTCCACGAGTCGTCGTCCATACATTCCTGCAGCTTGTAAGCGACGTTTTATGGTCGATACGAATAAACAAGGCTATCCAGGAGTCAATATTTCCTTCACAATATTCGGTGCCGTGAGACGTGGATCACTGCGAGATAGGAGAAGAATGTTGCGATCGACAACAGAATTAGTGCAACGCGGTCGGCCGCTTCTTGGATTCTCCAACGCTTAAGAAATTTAGTTACTGTTGATTTAGAATTGGCAAACTGTTAGGCAAGCCCTTTGTGCGTTCATCCTTGCTTGTGGCCTTCTACGATGGTTTTCTGTTGTCGTTCATCCAAATCTCGAGTATCACGAATCTTTGCCATAATGTAAAACAATAGTTTACTGTTAAAACTAGGTATGGTGGTAAAAACAATAGCTGCGACACAAAAAACAAAGAAAGCACGAAAGAGTGATTTGAGGAAAATCAGTAAAGATTACGAAAATCATTGTGTACTTTGTCAAATTTTATCATACATCATATAAAAAGTGCACCCACCACCAAATGTCTACTTTACAAATTTGAGCGCATTTGACTCACTTTGAAAGAAGTTATGCTCAAAAAACCTAAAGATGATACACTTTTGAACAGTACTGTATATCATATGGAACCATAAAGAAAAATACCTGATATGGTGAGAAACGAAGAATCCGAACACACATAAAATTGGTCATCTTGGGAATTAAGGACGCGACGCGATTTAATGGATGGTTAAAGCGTGTTTCAGTTCATACCGACTAGGATAGAATAACGCCGTTATGTTCACCGTTAACGTTTCGCGGATTATAGGCTCGAGTTTTAGAACCTGTACAGTCGTAACGTGCCGGAAAGCCGGCTGTGTATAAGCACCGCGACGACCAACGATGAAATCCGTTTTTCAACACCATTGCGAGTATAACGCGGTACGAAATAAAGATCGTAAAACAGCTCCGAGGTCACAAAAGAAAAATAGGTCATCGAGCGGACAACATACGTCTAGTAAAAGTTCATTATCCCATGTGTGCAAAATTTACAACTGGAGTCGAAATGATGTACTCAGTTCACATATTTTGAAACTGAATTACATAAAAGTATTCCCGAAAAATATCACATGCAGGAACATTATCAGAATAATATTTTAGCAGAGAAACAAGAAAAAATTGCTAATATTCTTTTGTTGAAACAAAATTAATTTATGGAAAAATATTAAGTATAAAGTTAATTTAAAGATATTTTAACAAAAAAATATATTAATTATTATAGCTTTTGTAAAAAAACCTGCCTTAACCAATTTCCAATAATATTTCTTAAAAAATCATGACATTTATGAATAGCAATATTTACATATTCGCTAAATATTTCAAATTCGCTATGTTTATTAATATATTAGAAGCAATATAACTTACATAATATACAGCTCCCACAAATGACTATCAAAAATGATGGAGTAACTTACCTGAAACAAAAAATAACATTATCATTAAAATGTGTTATATATTTTTTTATATTATTCTATTATTTATAATCATTACTCTTATATTATTTTCATCCTGTTTATTTTTATGTATAATGTGTAAAGAAATATTATTCAGTATTCGATACAATTTTCGTTTACAATAGACGTAACGATAATGTTTAAGATAATCTGTTGGTGCGTTCAATCGATCACTACCAGAGACGTGAAGCTGCTTGAAGTTTCAGCATAATGAAGAGTAAGAACTTTATTTTAACATAAAAGCAATGACGTGGTCATGACATGGCTTTGTTCGCGCGGGGCCCAAGTTTCCTTCGTAATCCTACGAAAGGATGAGGAAGGGGAGGACCTACAGCAACAACAACACGCGAATCCTTGTTGGTGTGGAGGTAATGGTGGAGATGAGTTCGAGTTGTGCCGAGAAACTAAACCGATATATCTGGTGTCTGCGTAGTTTCCCGAAGCGAGCCGGCACTCTATCTGATAACTGCGTGCGAAATTAATTAATTAATTAGTTAATTAAGATTCGTCGGCTGCAACGACGCGGGCTTGCCCGCCTAGACGTGGCGCCTTACTTTCAAACTCTATACGAAGGATGGGAGATAAAGCTGTATTTCCCATCGGAAGGGCCTGCGCGACTTTCTACTTTCTCGATATAATGCACGATACAGATATAACGGCAGATTGTCTCGGAAGTTCCTCGTTGGAAAAACCACATGCACTCAGAAATGTTCGTTGTTCGAGTGCGGTTGAGTCGAGGGTGGAGTGGCAGACAAGCCGTAAGAAGTTTTTAGCACGGAATTATAGTGGTGGACCAGGTGTAACGACGGAAAGTATAGCGGATGGGTGCCAGCGCTTTCTTGTTTCGAGAAGATCTGATGCATTATAGATGAGCACGGTATATCTTTTAGTATTGATCGGATGCATATTTCTCTCGTGAATATAGCAACTACAATGTCGCGCGAAACATGCGGGAAAACCGGTTAATTCAACATTAATTAATAGTTAGAATAACATTAATTCAAGTTAAATTATTTTTTATAAATTTAGTTAAGTTCTTTCTTGTATTTATTTCCCCTTATTATTAATAAACAAAGATAACTAGTATACTCTCTAAAACTTTTAAAGTGAGACTTACTCTGTAGAATGAAATCTCACTTTTAAAGATGGAAAATTGCGCTGTTCTTTTTAAGATTGGCTCAATTTTCATTCTTTAGAGTGAGATTTCATTCCAAAAAATTTAGAAAGTAACGATAATTTAGCTACTATAACTGTCGATGTACATTGACAATATAATTCGAATTAAACGTAAAAGATGATAAATAAGAAAACTTGTCATGTACTAAAAGAAAATTTAATTATCAATTAATTTTCCTATTAAAAGATTCAATTATAATATTTAATATCATGACGCAATTTTCAAGACAAAATCTTTTTTCTGCTTTTTACTACATCAGCAGAAAAGTATAACTATTAAATATATAACCTATTTATATATAAAATACGTTATATATATATGTATATATATATATATATA
>NW_017257409.1:1016268-1030049 GCF_001594055.1 Mycetomoellerius zeteki | reverse complement strand
TTGTCAAAGTGAGAGCAGGGCTACTTTGAATTTTTTAAATGGAACCCTCCATTTTTTATTACATTTTCTTGTAGCTTACCTTGAGAGTTTTTCAAAACATTAATAAAATATTTTTTCATTAAGTATTTTTCGAGTTATAAGGCTCGAAAGTTACAATACAATCGGCATTAGCATTAGGCAAGTTGTCCGACCGACGGCTAAAACCTCTTGAATGTTGTTCAGGATCATGTCCTGGATAACAAGATCAAGGCTATTGGAGATTATTCCTCTTATTTTCATTTTTACACTAAAAATTCATTTTTACGTAAAAATAAAAGGTTACTAGGAAAATAAAAGGTACAATTTCCAATGGCCTTGATCTTGATAAATGTTATCCAGAACATGATCCTGAACAACATTCAAGAGGTTTTAGCATTACATCTTGTGTAATGCTAATGCCGACAATATTGTATTATAACTTTCAAGCCTCATAACTCAAAAAGTACTTAATAAAAATGAACTCAATGATAGTGTTTTGGAAAGCTCTCAAGGTAAGCTACAAGAATATGTAATAAAAAATGGGGGTTTCCATTTAAAAAATTCAAAGTGGTCTTGCTCTCACTTTGACAACGCTACCCACGCAAGGTCAAATAAATGGTACCATCTTATGCTATTCTCAGTCATAAAATTTTTGTCTGAACATTAGTCATTTGACATGCACTTTCAGAGATAATAGCTTGTAACACGGGCCACCCTGTATATATGTATGATACATTCAAATAATTTAAAAAAATTGAAATTTTATTTTTTCCATTGCAATTGTATAAAAGCATTTAATTTACTAAGATTTTCAATTTTTAATTCAATGAATATTTGCACGTAAACAAATGTTCTGGAAATGGAGAAGCGAATGAATAAACCACGAACACCACAAATATCCGTTGAAACGCTAAAGTGTACATATATATCTTTTTTTCGGATTGAATTACTCTCAGCAATATCAAAATAAAACGTGTCATATAATACGAACTACGTTTAAAAAATGTTCTAAAGCACATGTAGTTATTTAATTTAAAATTGTTACGCACAGTACTGTAAATTTCTTGCAATAAGAGTTATTGTAAAATCGTAGATTTATAAGTGCCTATTATATAATATCGACATCATTATCGCTTATATTATTCTTTTAGCCTTTTATAAAAAAAAATTTAAATAACATTAAAGTAAATTTAGTAATTATTAACATTAAGATTACGCACTAGTTAATTTTGTTAAAAGGAATTGCGTAATTTAGCTGTCTGCTTCGTATCTTGTGCAAGTACTTCTAGCTGAGAACAGAATATTTTACAAAAATACGATGCTGAGATTTCCTTGCTTTCTGCTTTTAAAAAGTAAAAGGACATTAGTTCGCTGATCGAGGGTTCACTAAACGCACGCTTGATCAACGTCGATTCACGCGTTTACAGACTATGAAGAGCGATTATCGGCGCGAGACGCGTAAGTGTTCGCCGGCCGAATCTTAATTTACCTGTCCGTCCTGGTTTCAATCGATTCGACCAGTTAGACACTTGCACACGCATCGAAACCTCTCGCATGCACCTCCATCATGCATGCTCGTGCAGAAAGGTGAGCTTGACTGTGTGATGCGCTCTCTCTCTCTCTCTCTCTCTCTCTCTCTCTCTCATTCTCACTCTCGTTCTCTTCCTCTCTTTCTAGCACACATGCTAACTTCACTCAAGAACTCTTTCATGACAACTCGTTAATTTTCAACCTACGATCGTATTTGGCATCGAACGAGAGTAGGAGGGGTGTAAAGAGTGATAATTGAAAACGTCAAAATCATCAAAGGCTATGCGCTTAACGAGCAATTTCAATAGAACGTGTTCAGTAAAATTCATGACGTTTAAAAAACTGGTGAATAGCTCAGTCCGATAATATTGGAAAGATCTCCGATGTTACTTTCCTTTCCTCTCGTGATATTTTTTCCGCAATATGAGCTAACAAGCATTGGCATTTGTACGAGGATGCTCATAAAGTAGGAGAGACCGGGGACAAAAGTAACATTTTGACTTTGAAGTGTTATAATAGTTAAAATATGATATTTACATTAAAAAAATATGTATCTTTAGATATAGAATTTATTTAGATACAAAATTTTCTTTGGTTTAATTATTTTATGTAACTAGAAAAAAAGTTACGTTTGTTTAAAGACTATGAGGAATTTTGTTACAATCGTCCCAACCCCCAGGGACGATAGTAACGATTATAACAGTAGAGGAGAATAATTGTACCACATTTGCTAGAGGTATGTAACACAACAACATAAGTCATACTCTTCCTTGCAGCTGCACAAATGGATATTTGGTCCTTCATAACTTCTTTAAATGTCTGTTCGTATAAAGATACTTCTTTTATATAGTTTTTCTCTTATCTGTCTTGTGTTTTCTTGTTAATGGGATTCTATGAAGAAAAATACAAATAAGTACAAAATAATACTAAAATAAAATCAAGTACGTTTGGAGATAATTGTAATGTTACAACTGATCCCAGGCATTGATGTTATTATTGTCCCCTATTGATATTTTATGATTTATAGTAAATTTTTTAAATAAAAACCTAGATAAAAATCAACCCAAATGTACAAACCATCAACGCAGATAATCATTAAAACATATTATGATAATATACTATACCTTCATTAAAAAGAAAAAAAATATTGTAGATTTTATGCATGCAATAAAACTTACTTGATGAAAAAAGTAATTTTTGCTCCTGCACTCGTGCACGTTCCGCGAGAATCAGCATGTAACGAACAATTCAATGCCGATCTGTCTACAGAATTTTACCATGTAGTCGCATACATACATCCATTATAGTATAAGAAATATTAACGATGTTACTATTGTCCCGTGTTACTTTTGTTCCCGGTCTCCCCTACTCATAAAATCAAGTGTTTTAACCCTTGCTCAAGAGGTTCTCTTCAATCTAACAAGCATAGGGATTAAGTTGCCACATCTTTAAATACTGAAAACTCATAAAATGCCACAAACACATGTTTTATAAAGTACACACATTTGCTTTTAATTATATTATTATATTAATAATTATATTTCGTTATATTTAATTATATTGTTATATTTATGAAATTCACATATAGAGAATATTTTATTTCTTTATAAAATTCGTTTCGTGTAATAATAATACATGGTATGTTATTATTACACATAATAAATTTCATAAAAATTGTTATCGCAAAAAAACCTTGCGTTGGCTTACATACTCCTTTCTAATTTACATTAAAATGCATAAAATACATTTAAATATTTGTTCAACTATATAGCATTTAATTGTGGGCAAAGATTTTTCATCTTTCGCGAAATAAACAATCGGCATTGATAAAGTTAAGCGAAACAACAGCCTCTCGTTGGTAGAATATCGAGCGTGTAAATATGCCGCGGCATGATCGCCGCTCAATTTCGCGGCCGCTTATTCATCGGTGGAATTCGATTGGCCGCATTCACGTGTACGAAATTTTAATTAACGAACCTCCGACCCCCACCCCCGTATATGCGCGCGCGCAAAAACGTCCGAATAAAGTTACGGTCGGTGAAAGGCCATTAACCACGCAAAATGCCCACCGCGTTACGCTTCGTAAAAAACTATGCGTCTGTTGGTATACTTTTCTCTCCCCTCTCTCTCTCTCTCTCTCTATCCGTTCGAATCCATAGAGAAATTAACATAAGGTAATTATCGACCTCGAAGGAATGATAGCTATACATAAAATAGCAAATAAAAATTCTCTGTACGACAGAAATCAGCATATTATCGTAGTTATATATCGCAAATATATCAGTACAAACATTGCATTGATACAGAATATGCTTTAAATTTACATTTTAAAATCATAACGTTCAATGCATTGGAACAACACATTGCTCAAATATAAATCCGAGCGACTATTATATTTCTATTCAGAATACACAGTGAGCTATGTTCCTTTCTACTTGTTATAACCTTTTTCTCGAAACAATAAAAAAACATATTTCAGAATTTATTAGTTCTTTTATCTTTTTTATACAAATATTTGTTATACAAATATTTCTTATAAAAGATATGCTAGTATAAATTGGAAAATAATACGCTATTTATGTACGAGATAACAAGTAAATGTACGATATATTTTCCTTTAACTGAACTCACCGCGTACATATATCTATCTACATTTTTCGCTAGACAGCCTCTTGCGCGGTCCACAATGCTTTCTTCAAGTTTACCGTAATATATCCACGGCCGGTGGAAGAATAAGCCGTTAAAACGGACAATGGATCTTGCGTCCGGAACTCCACGTACGAAATCGTCGGGAATCAGGGCAAAGATGAGGCGGCGTAGGTGGGCGGAAAACTTCGATCGCTACCGCTTGAAGGCTCGAATAAACCAGCGATTCGAATAAATCGCTTGCTCCGCAATTCTCTCGTCTTCCTCTCTTTGCTCGCTCTTTCTCCGGTCACTATGAAATTTCAGGATCGGGGCTCTTCCGGCAGAAGCGCGCTCATACACCGAGGAATCTGATATAGGGCGCACGGGAGGTAGCTCGGACAATGGCCAGGTTTGTTGGTAGCGTTGGCTGCCCGCCAGGTACATTGTCCGCGGATTGTACGTTTAGTACAATCGAACTTCATCCCGTGTGTACGTATACCACACGTGTGCATATATTATACGCGAGAGTAATGATAGAGAGACCACTTGGCAAGCGTGCTCGGCTATCCCTCCGTAATAGAGAGACGAAATTGTTTTCGCAGCTTCTATACAAACTACATTTTCGTAGGAAAAGTTTCCGGCTCGAATCAATGTTCCACGTTGATCGACGCGATAATCGTACCGAAGAAGAGATATCTTCGTGTGGAACGCGCGATAAAGTCACAGGTAATCTTTCCCAATCCTCGATCATTGTGATAAGAGATGCCTGATTCATGTATTAAAGATCGATTTTGAATCAATTTTGAAATCAAAATAACTTATAAAATTCGAATCACTAGAGCGATTACATTGGAAAGATCGATCTTATAAAAATTGATTCGGAAAAAGATGATATGCAACACGTAGAAAAGACAATAAGTCAGTTATGATATTATAACATACAAAATTGTTAATATATCAAAAACGGTTGAACTTTCGACTTTTGTTCACTACAAGGCTTTTTTACTTACAATCAGTATGGTGTTGCATCTATCATATATCTATTTATCATATAAATAATAAATAAATAATAAATAAATACGTGGTCGAAATTAAAATGGAGAACCATATATTATATGTTACCATATAAATGCTGAATGGTTTATTTTGTACATCCTGTATACGCGATATCAAAATTGCGAGAACAATAATCGCTTAAAGAATATACAATAAAAAGGCATCATAATGTATGAGAATTAGATAACAATAGCAATAGTTATTATAATTATCTCTAAGTTCCGTTATATATCTAACACGCGATGTAGTATACACGAATTCGTACTGCGATGCTTCAGAGACTCTCGCTCGCTCGTATTTCTAACAAGCGGTAGCGACGGTCCGTTTGCAACTAAACAGAGGCTAATTTATGCGGTAATCAAGGGCCACCCGTGGGCCCTCCATTTTCGTCCTTTGTAGGTATATGCCGCGTACTGTAGCCTGTATTTCTCGGTATACAACGGCTCCTTTCTCTCGGTTCCTACCATCCCCGCTGTATTTTCCTCTCTCTCTCTCTCTCTCTCTCTCTCTCTCTCTCTCTGCCCCCCCCCTCTCTCCCTCCCTCCCTCTCTCTCTTCTCCTCCTCGTTCATCCTTTCTCCTCCTCCTCCTCTCGTCCATTCTTTCTCTTCCTTTCATAGTTTTATTGTCCTGTATCCTTGCCTACCCCACGCGCAATACAACATATCTCCACCCTTGCGCCACCCAGGCATGTTCCCAGTCTTGCGTCGCATTTCTACGAAGCAACACTCGCCGTGAGATCGAGGACACCTGCCCTCTCCCGACTATCCGCACCAGAGCTCCATGAGCATACTTATGAATACGATTACCGGGCGGCATTTATACGGACGGCGGGCCGATCGTAAATTTCAGATTCCGCAGTTATATGGCTGCGCGCGCGGACGCTTTGGACGAAAACGCATAGAGACGATTCCTATGGTCACGGTATGTCGCTCGTACGTGAAAACTTGGCGCAAACGGTCACCGGGTTTAGTGCCGTGGGAATTGCACCGTCTTCATCCGCCATCGATGCGCGAAAATGAACGTATTCTAACAGGGAAACGGTTACCTCGCTCACATTTCAATTGCTGCAGGAACAGAGAAACTTTCTGGAGAAAATTTATTGATCACTAAAATGTCAAGAGAATTAATAATTCTTCAGAAAGAAGAAAGTAAGGTATAAATGTATGATTGTCTAAGAATTTAAAAATTAATTAAATATAATATATTCATCGCTTAAATATTTTTTAGCACTCAGCTTAACGAAGTGAATAAATTTTTCAATATACGTTCATTACTGTACCTGATAAGATCTATTTTATCGCATCTAAAATTTGACTTCTCCTAATATCTACGAAAATAAGTAGATATTAGGAGAAGTCAAATTTTAAATGCGATAAAATAGAACTTATCGCTTTAAGAGTTTTCGACACACATATATATATATATATATAGTTTAGAGACATATTAAGTTGTTGATATATGTAAAGTAAAATGAAATTGTAATAGAAAGAAAGAAATAGAGGAAGAGGAAGGGGAGAGGAGAGAGAGAGAGAGAGAGAGAAGTGAAGTATTATAATTAAATAAATAGATTCTAATGTAAGTCTAATTAAATTTAACTAAAACTGTTTAGGTCCTTTCACATCAAAGAGAGTAAAACGAAATAAGACTTCGTTTCTCTTATTTCATTCCAAAAGTCAAATAAAAATTAAGAATCTTCTTACAGAAATAATTCAATTTTGGGTTCACGAATATGGTGGATTACTTGGTCGTGCTTTAGTGGAGTTGAGTATTTCGGCGGACGAATAGACGTCCTCTTATATATTCTCTCCTAGTTGAGAGATCCGGTCCCTAGACGCGCTCACCGCATACCACGATTAACTAACTGGCAGAGTAGCCGCTAATTGCAAGGCTCCTTAATAATTCGTGGCGCGTGTTCGCCATCTCAGGGGAGCTCGACGCTCAGCGGCCGCGACGTGCAGCGATGGTACAAGAAGGGAAAAACGAGGATTCGGGTAGAAAATACGTGCTCCGTCACGACAAAATCTCAGAACATCCGAAAGTTCATGGCTACCATCAATTATAAGGGTCCGTGGAAAGTACTAATTCGTTAGAAAGGTCTAAAGCGCTTCAAGCCGTTTCGCTCGCTTTTAAAAAGTATTAAAAAATACAAGCATAACATAATCACGAGCTCTCGCTGCAATGACGCAATGGTAGTTTCCGGTTTACTATATTTTATTCTCGCGGAAACGTGGAAGTAAAACGTTTCAAAGCGATTTTTGCGAGCTTTATATTCTCTCTTTGTTGCTGTGTGCTCAAACGCGCTCTTAATCAACTTTACGAACAAAGTCGGTCCCTTTCGGAGCGACGTGAATTTTCCGATTTCTCGCTGAAGTCACCGTCAGCATAAATGCACGTCAGGGGAAAGTCGACGAATACAAATCTCATTTACCGTCGCTTTTAAAACCCACGCGGTCCATCTTATGACGAAAGGCGGCGTGAGATCGGTATAGGTTCGAGAGCGTACGGAAGGTGCTTTCGTGGGCTCAGTCTCAACCGAGGTCGCGGTGGGGTCGCGCTATCAGCACACCTCGCAGTAATTACCCCATCTGTCTACGGTGGAGCTCGGGGTGTCAGACTCTGCACACGTACGGGAAGTGCCTTACCTCGAATTCCTGCGTCTTCACTCACAGCATGCCAGGTATCCCGAAAGCTGTCGCTGTCTAAGACAAATTTATTACGTTCGTATCTTCGATAGAATTAACGAGCGTGTTCTCACATTTACGTGTTCGATTCGCGAAACTCTGTCATGGCATTTCAATTTTTTGGGGCGATGGATTGTTTCGCAAAAATTTTTCGGAAACTGCATAAGAATTAGATAGGGGATTTTTGTTCTGAATAAGATTTGATTTTAAAATTAGCGTTCTCTTAAATATCATATATCAAGAAAGCACGGATAGAAATTAAATAATCACCTCTCTCCTGACTTTTTGAATAAATCTCCGGCTCTCTGGCAAACGAAAAATAAACTTCGGTTAACCAATTTAAATTTTGATAACCTTTTTGTAAAGAGGTATATGTATCACATCTAAAAATAGTACAAAAATATTACAAAATTTAAAAATAGTACAAAAATAAAAATTTAACAAATTATTTCATTATTACGTCTGAGTATTTATATAAATTTGAGCACATTTCTATTCTTGACTTAAAAGTTACTTAATCTTTTTGTTTGTCTTGATTCTGATATAAAATCGCGTTTTATAATATTTGCAAATTTAATGAGAAAGTAACATAAAGAATCAAATCAAATTTTATATATATACTAATAAAACAATAACAAATATTCGTATAAGAGTTTATTTAGATCTATTTACTCGTTTAAAGGTTATTGCAGTAAAATATGATTACTTTATAAAACCATTATAAGTCTGTATATAAAACCATTATAAGTCAAATTATTTAATGTTTGTTTTTCATAGCTGGTTTTAGGCGTATTCAGGGGCTAATATCAAACCTTTTTTGAATAATATTGGCTAATATTAGCTTCTTGATTGATTGTTTGACTAATAATTTTAGCTGATATTATATAAACAAAACTTTGATTTTCTTTCAGTTTTCTTTCAGTCAAAAAGAAATCTCCGGTCAAAAAAAGACCAGATTTGATGACTTAAAAAGTCACTATAAAAAATGATAATTTGGATAATGGTAATCGATCTCTGGCAGGGTAGCAAAATCTGCAACAGGAGGGCTATCGATCTCCACACACAGAAAAAGATTTCTTTGGATTTAATAAATTTTATTATATCCAAATAAATTTATTATTTGGAATGATCCAAACAAACCAATGTTTGAATCAATAAGTGCGATTGTTTGAATTTGAAGCAATGTATATCTTTGTCTTAAATTCATTATTTGTTTGAACAGATAATGTATTTAAGACATCTATCTTCGGCAATCTATCTTCGGCACATTTGCGTGATCAAATTATACTGCACAAACATAATTAATATAGCATATAATGCTGTTCGTTTAATCCTGTTGTTAGACGTATAAGCCATTGTTTTTGTAATTTCGGCCAAAAAATATAATGGTTGTTCTAAGAAGGCAATTATTTGCATAGACAAATCTATCATAACCTCAACCATAACCTCTATCAATATATATTTGCCATTTTCAAACAAATAATTTGTTTCATTGTTTGCATTCATTGTAACCAAATAATACTTATATTATTTGATTGAAAGATATTATTTCAAATAATAATGTTATTTCTGTCAAACAATAGAGGTTTCTCGAATGAAATAACAAAATTTTTATTCAAACAAATAATATTTCGTACAAGCATATGTTGTTTCAATAAAATAAATTTTAGTCAAATAAATAGGAATATAAAATTCAAAGAAACCGTTTTTTCTGTGCAGCGGTATACTAATCGTAAATTGATAATCGTAGAAATAATACGTTACTTGTAACACTGTTACTGTTATTTTTTTGTAATAGCCCATATATTGAATTTTAATCCTTGTTTCCTTTAGTGTTCTAACGTAATTGACAATCACATACTAACATTCATAGAATATAATTTTTATCATATTTATATTACGTTATTCAGTCTAAGACGCGAAATTATCGATGATTGGAGAAGACGTTATGCAAGCACAGAAGTAAATAGATCAGTTTCGCAGCCGTACAAGCAGTCAACATACCAAAGCAACACTTCGCAGGCCGTTCGCGCGCCACCTCGTCGCATACCAATGCACTCCGGCAGGCTCGGCAGCTGGACATACCGGAAGGCCGGATACCGGATCCACAGACATCCGGGCAATGTCTATCTTTCCGGCAGACAGACCTCCGACAGACAACGAGCTGAAGCTCGCTCGTGGAATTCTAACGCTACATCGGTACTGCTATAACTAGCAACCGGATTGACATGTGTGTGCACAAAGTACAAGAATAACTAGACAAATCGAACAGCGCAAAATTACAAGAAAATTTGATACTATAATAAACTGTATAAATTTCTATAATTTTATTTTTCATCTAGAAGTTTTTTAATCTGACTTTTACAGTTTAAAAATTTCATAGAAAAACACTACCTAGTGATGACATTATATAATTAATGATTTTACTTATATACATCACAATTATTTATACAACTCTTCAAACATAAATTTAACATCCTGAATTGCAACTTCATTACCAATTTTTTTTTGTTAAAAGTAAAAAGTTAAAACAAATCAAAGTCTTTGTAATAGAATTAACATAAATTTAATCTAATCTAAAGAAGCCTTTTTTTTTAATACTGATGGTTCAAGAGTTCAGTATGTTTCCACTCCACATAAAACTTCAATAACATGTATTACATAGAAATAAACAATGCTAAATATATCTCGTTATTCTTTTTCGGATATCATGTATCTTGAAATTATGGAGACGTGATTTATATAAGACCATCGCTTTATTTCGATTATCTCATTTCTTATGCAAATTCTTCTTAACTCCGCTTGAGTGCTTCGTTCTCCAGTTCTCTCTGTTTCACTTTAAACTTAATAAGAATCAATATGAACGATTTATATTATAGAGATGTCAAGTCTTATCCTCGAAATATCACCGTCAAATTGATTTGTCATTTCCCCTAAGCGGCTAATGCCTCCTTGTGACGTGTCTTCGTGCCGAAATGGGAAAGTCGAATCTCTCGGATTTTACGAAACATGGTCTGGCTGTTATCAACGAACAGCACGCATTCGACTGGGCTCACCTCGTCAAAAGGGATTCTCTTCCCCACATCGCGTACATCCCATGATCCAACACGTCTATCTCGAATATTATCTCCAAATTTTCTCTTACAAAATTTGTCTATGTAATTCATATGGCTAAATAACTATGCTGCTAGTTTTCATCCAGAATTTGGAAAATAGAATTGTGAAATACATTTTTTTTAATAATTTATTTTACTAATGACAAACAAAATGAAATTTTTTCTCGATATCATTGAAATTAAATTTTGCGATACATAAACGGAATATGGCTATATATAACCTAACTAAAACTCCTAGTAAATACATAGAGACGAAAGGAGGCGATTATAGGATATCACAATGGGGGATTGTGGAGTACCACAATATCTTATACAGTTTGCGCTGCAGTCTGGGGACGACAGTCAAAATTACTTCTTCACAGTCTGCTTAGATGTTATAACATGGCCACTGGTCATTAGTATACACTGCGTTGTCGTAAAAGCTGCATTTCAGTTTCGCAAATAACCTACAGTAGCTCATTTACAAAAAGGCTTTTAGGCTTGAAACCCTATAGGGCGCGGAAGCGCACCACTTTAAAAAAATGATAAAGTTAAGTAATTTAAATAAGCGGTTTGTGGTGTGATTTTATAAATCATTGAAACGACAGACAGCAACTATCGTTAACAGTATATGTATTTGTCGCTTAAAGCCACCGCCTTTTTAATAAGATATGATTAATGACATGATTTGTTACGGGTAAGATACTATTAATAATCTCGTCAGTGTATTTGTGAATCTAGTCGAAGATTGGAGTCTTAGATTGGAGCACTCGAAAATCACAAGATCTTGAGCGCAACTCTACAGGTAGCAGACAGTTTTACAGATGTGTACTGTCTACGAAATTTTGAGAAGTATATTGGCATTAATTTTTTGTAACTTCAGTCTATCTACTAAGCCTTACATGTGGCTTTCAAATGATATACGTATAATTGGACTAAATTTTAACGAAATGTGTGCATGTCTGATGCATAAAATTATATTAATTGATTTACTTATTAATAGCATTCCTTCCTCCATATTTCGTAATTACGACTTTTTTCCCTGTTCAGTTTTTTATAAATTACGTTTGTTCTGCATGCCCAAAGAACTTCTACCTATACAATAACTGGTATCACTCTGAGGCTGATAAACTTATACCAAGAGTACTTATGTCACATGAATTTATTGATTGTGAATCATTTCAGTAAAACGGTATTTTATGTAACCCTCTCCTTTCCTCTATTAGTGATGAAAGCAAGTACGTTTCTTGAATACACGTGTTGGAGAAAAATTTGATCGCTGTGCAAATGTGAATGCGTCCGTAGCAGATGGTATTAATATTCCTGTGTATATACAGCCACAATTTAACCACCGTTTTATTTTCACTCTCCCTTCAACCTTCTCTCTCCTACCTTCAATCACGCAGTCAGACCGATCGAGCTCGTGTTTTAATCTAGGGGTTTCTCGGTTGGAGGGGGCGACAGAGAGGAAGGAAAGAGTCAGGGAACGATTGAACGAATGGCGCGGAATGTTTTAATCTAAGGTTCGACGTTATTCGGCAGGTTATCGAAAGCGAATGTCGGGAACAGCAGTCCCGGTTCATGGGTTTCCAAACTGCCGCAGGGACAGCTTCATCGCGCTGCGGCCGCAAAAAGCGTGTGTAAAACGAATCGCGCTTTCATTTATAATTTGTAACATCTGACAGTTGATTTAGAAACATATCATATTTATTAAATTCAAAATAATGTTTGAAAAGATAATTCAAGATTATCATACAATTAATTCATAATGTAACTCAATATTTATCACAAAAAAGATTATAAAAAACAAGAAATATCTAAATTTCTTTAATACAATTTAATCCAGGTAAAAGCTTTCTCTCAAAATGAAAGAAAATACTAAATTGATTCATAATTCTAGATTTAATACCAAATTTAATTTTTATGGAAAGATGTTTAGAAGATTGAAATAATCTTGCTTCAGTACTTTTGAAAAATTTTAATATTTTATTTTTATAAACTCTCCAAGAAATATATTTGAGCGGAGCCGCATCTTATTGCGACTTATAAAAAATGTAAGGGCGTTTTCTACTGGTCTCAGTTACCGGAAGGGATCTTTCGATTTGATGACGATACCCATTCACGAGAATTCTCAAAGACGATAATGTTCTGGTGTGAGCTCTATTATGTCAGATCGAGGAATGAAAGCACGCGGAGCATGTAGCAAGTACAGCGGGACTGATGATCATGCTCAACGACGCATAAAAAACGTTGGCGATAAAAATCTTATGTTATAAGCGATTGTATTTCTTGTTCGCTCGAAAGGAGGATGTTCTGGCAGAGAGAGAGAGCTCGAATAACGAAAATGTTCGGATTCGACTACGCGCGTGTGTGGTATGGAAAGCACAATCCGCATTGGCGGTAAAGCACCCGTCCGTAGGAAAGAGTTATCCTTATCCGATAAGGTTGGAAAAAAAAGTTACGACGCGCGGAAACCGCGCCATAAATAATCGCAAATTTTTGCACGAATGCCGCCGCTGCCGCCGTCGTTGCCGCCACCATTGCCGCGCCGTAACCGTGAAATATGTTTGAAATTTTAATACGCTTCGGGGATTGGAAAGGGCGCACGCTCGCGCGATACGGAGGTAAATTTTTTAATCTACAGGTCGACGTATTCCGGCGGTTTATCGGATGCGCCAGACGGAAATATCAGGCGACTTTTGCGCTCGCTCGCTCGCTCGCGTTCGAAGCGTTTTGGGTAGGTCGATGCCGCTCCTAGGAGAAAAGAGCGG
>NW_017257409.1:994169-1016164 GCF_001594055.1 Mycetomoellerius zeteki | reverse complement strand
CACATACTCGTGGTCTATGAAGTCGGACGAGAAGCACGCGAAGCTCGCCGTAAATAACCACGCGCGTTCCGTCGTCGCCGGGCCGAGACGACTCTGCACGGCGTAGTCGAGCTTGCAATCGAGTTTTCGACCGCGCGTGTTTCACATCTGTGCCTTCGCCAACACGCACACGCGTACGTGTACCACGTACGTGTACCATGCACGACACATCGATAAATCATGACGGCAAAGGTAGAGATACGTCAACATTTGCGATGTCCATTTTTGATAAATCCTCGTAGCTTGCGGGAGCGTGACCGTACGAAATTCTAAGGATGATGCTATAGAAAGTTAAGGAAAGCGTGCGGCATTAAGGGCCAAGAAAATATCAAAAGTGTATATCGCATCTGTTACAACATTATAATTTTAAGTAATTCCTTTCTTTTTTTTTTAATGTCGACTTCCTTCATATAGCAAAAATACGTGACGTATACGCATGTCGTTGAGCGCTCCCTTCATTCTATACTTCGTTATTATTTCATCGATTTGGTAAACAACAGGCACAAATGTTTGCTAGAAAGCTTATGCAAATTTAATCGGCCGATTGGCGATGTCGCTCTGTTACTGACGCAAACGATCCTGAATTACTTTGATACACGCCTCGCGACACAACATGAAATTACAATGGAACAATAGATTATCGATCGTTTGCATCACATTATTTCCCGGCAAATAACTTTCTCTTACTGTCCTGGTTACGTCAAGTACAAAGCATTAGTGAGGGAGAAACGTTCAAAAGAACAGAATATCGATTCTTTTACTCGACATAACTGACAAGAATAAGTATTAAAATGCGATACGATTCTTTTTTAATTTTTGAATATGCTTGCACTATATATCTCAATCTATCAATAAACTGTGCATATTAATCAGTTGTCTTTTTCTTGTTTTCTCTTATATTATATTATATGTATAATAGATATTATATATAGAAATTTAAAAAAGTTTCTTTTAAAAAATGTTAATGTATTATTATTCATAGATCTAGAAGTTTAGTTCATTCACATTCACATGATTCTATTCTCTTTAAAGAAAATCATGCTTATCATATAAATATTATTTTATATGGTATATAATTTACAAGAAAATTAGGGTTGTATGAAATTATTTCAATAATTTTATTGATAATAATATATACAAAAGAAATTTCTGTTTTAAACTGGTTAGGAATTTAAATTAAATGGATATAAATATTATTGGGTTCCAACGAGCCACGTCAATCAATTAATTTTGCACAAATATTTGACGCTTGACAGTTTCATCTTTCCTAAAATCAAAGAATGTTTTAATCTAGTTTTGAAAGCGTTTTTTGCACATGGAAAGAATGATTTTGCTAAAATATCAAAAATTTAGGTAGATACAGATCTGAAAGTAATTTTGTTGAATAGTCAAAATAATTATGTAGGAAACTCATACATGATGAGCAATTCTTCAAAAAGTTTTGACCAGCAAAGTTTTTTCTAGCAACCAGCTTGAGCATCCTCTATAAGAGATTTTAAGTTTTAATAGCCTTGTTTAAATTTAAATTTTGTACATTTTTAACGAAGTTTTACAACTATTCGAATTTTGATGTTCGTAACGCTACAAATTCTTATATTCCAATCCAACATTATTTATAAATATTGATTTCTTTTACTTGTAAAACAATATTGCTTCTTTAAATGGCACTGACATTAATTTGTTGAGAGAGAGAGAGAGAGAGAGAGAGAGAGGGGGGGGGAGAGCAAGAAAGACAAAACAAATATATTAAAGTAAACATGGAAAAGTAAAGTAAGCATGTAAAAGTTAAGTGAGTGCATAAAAGTATTTCTTAAACGTTCCCCTGAGGCAGAAGTGAAACGAGTAAAGTTACTTCCTCGAGCGTTGCTATATTAGTCGCAAGTCCAATTAACTGGGAGTCTTGTAATACACGCGCGCATCTAACGCAAGATAGTCATAAATCACGAAGGAATCGTCGCAGGCGGAGGAGTCGCATCTGTTCTATGTTGCTCAACGATATTTTGCATTTCTGAGCTCTGGAATGCACAATAATTAAAAGAAAGAAAGCAATTAGCAACGTAGAAGATATATACATGCTCGAACAAGCTCAAAATTAGTTTTCTCTTAGCATAAATTTAATTGGACCATATTATTTATCGAAAGAGTATTGTTTCTTACTTTAACATTCAAGATGAAATATTATAATTATTAAAATACCGTAATAATTTTCCGCGCGCCCTAAAATAAAATTCAAAAAGTCTCTCTTGTAAAAGTTCATTTGAAATGAGATACAAAAGAAACTTTTCATTTATTTAGTTTCTCGGCGTTCAATTTTACAATACGTTTTCATTTTAGCTGGATGATCCGTTCCAACTGGGGCGCGGTTTTAATTCCTGCTAAGAACAGGTTGCATTTATCCAGAGTACATCTCGGATTACCGGTTTTCATTCTTTCTAGGTCATCCCTTTATGTGCATCGCCTAGTCGCCCGATTTCACGAACAATGAACCGAGATGTTTGCAATTCGACATGCAACGTGAGAAATACGCGTTGAGCTTCGACCGTTACTCGTGCTCCCAATTATTCAGCAAGCTTCATAATGCGTATGCAATTGTTGGATAAGTAATGGCATATTGCGCGAAAGCATAAATCGCGTGTACATCCGAAATAGCGTGGCCACAAATCATCGTAAATACGATGATAGTTTTAGAACTTGCTAATGCTTCGCATCATACATATATGATAATTTTGATTGAGTATTATCCATCTACATTAACTTCTCTTCGAATAATTAATAACTATTACAGCTCTTCACAATAATGAAATTTTTGTTCAAATCTTTGACAAAAGATTACAGAAAACTCGTTATATTTTTACTGATATAGGAAATTTTATTTATTTTCATATCAGAATTTCAATTACCTCTTAACTTTTATGTTATAGATTCATTAATAAATTAAATAATTGATATATAATAATTTTTTTCTAAAACCATAAATTTGCGTATTTTTCGATAATCTTTCATTTTTTATAATTTTTTTAATAATTTTTTCATAATAAATTGTAAAAATGTTAAGACTCATATTATAATCGATATAAAAAGGATCTTTTGTGACATTCTATGTCATTTATCTTTTAGTACACAAAATCGGAATGACTAAAACTTCTCGTTGTAAGCGACGTTGTAAGCGACGTTGCTGCGACGAGTGCGCGCCTATATAGATAATAATCGTATAGCGTACAATAATAGCACCTGATTCGAGAATTACGCGCATCGTATGTTTCTAATCCGAAAGAGATTTAACGGCGAGCGGAGCAATGCCGCATCGCGCCGCCACCTGTGGGAACTAACGGGATTTCGCGCACACCAGAATTACGTATTTACGAGGCGAAAGTCGGAGGGTTCGGATAATGTCGTTTAATCCCAGAGTCCCAGGATACGCAGGAGAGAACACCCCTGTGGTGCGATTCCGTTTCGCGGGGTCGTCGGCGCGGCGGTTCCGCACGAACAATTGGATTCTGTTGCCTCGAGGGTCGAGAACGAGCATTTTCGAGCCCACGAAACATCCTTTCGAAAGCTGTCGAAAAATATTGATAACCCGCCGCGAAGCAGAGATTCCTATTTTACATATGGATTTCCGAAGGAATTGGATTACGCGTTGTATGAAGTTACGAAACGAAAACGACGGTTTCGACTAACAATAAGATCAAAGACGCCCAATCTGATTCACAGTGAAGGTGTTATGCGAATAATGCACCGTACAAAGAAATTGTCGTCGCACGTTGTTTATGTATTTTTCTTTGCGTTTGCCGGTAATAACATTGGTTTGTGATAATAGGAAATGAAAACATGATTTCTACTGACGTGGAAAAATATAACGGCATTTTAGAAACGTTTTCGAAAGTTTATATTATAAGAAAGAGTTCGTTGTTTAAAAAAATTATTTTATAAAAGAAAAACGTAGTACAACTCTATCTAAATAATCGAAAATTATTATAACACGAGTAATTTTTAAAGTCTTCATTTTTAATAATTAATAATTAAATCATTAATTAAAATTTGTAATGTATAATGATAAACATAACATGTAATTATTGAAAAATTAATATGTAAAAATTATATGTACTGTGATAATAATATTAAAG
Organism: Mycetomoellerius zeteki; assembly: GCF_001594055.1. Taxonomy (NCBI): domain Eukaryota; kingdom Metazoa; phylum Arthropoda; class Insecta; order Hymenoptera; family Formicidae; genus Mycetomoellerius; species Mycetomoellerius zeteki. Next base: position 1,012,001 of record NW_017257409.1, on the reverse strand, counting down.
CTAAGGGAGAGTGAGGAAATTGCAAACAATATAAAGGGGATAAACGCGAACAATACTCTTGCAGTATATTAGAGAACTTCTCACTTCTCGCACTCATTGTCAGTTCAATATACGCTTAGTGTCACACGATAATACATGTAGAACGCACATCGTAAATATCATTGCATGTTTTCGATGTTTTTGAGATAGGGAAGAGTGAGTAAATTGCAAATAAATAAAGTTATATACAATCGAAAATTGTTAATTATGAAAGTTTTTATTCATTTATAGTATTTATATTGATAATATATGAATATCAATTATTATTATTAAACTCTACAATGAGTAATATTCATATATTATCAATATAAACTATAATGTTGAACACAAAAAATCTTTTTTTGTAGTTTAAATTGTAACGTGACGTGATAGAACAATTTAGAAAACGGATTCGTATTCAGTATCCAAAATTTATAAAAAATGATTAGTTCTGGTATTTAAAAAAATCACTTTTTATCGAGTGTAATTGATAAATAATCATCGGCTCTTTTATTTATTTTCATGTTCTTGTAATAATCTATTCAGTGAGAGATAAACTAATTGCAATAAGATTGCACGATAAAGAAAACATTTCTTCTATTCATGTAATGGTAAGGTTATACTTCTGTATACCCTCGGAATTTTTGTTTCGTGCATATCAACACATATTTTACGACACATACGATGCTAGAAATGAAGTTTAGCGCAACATTGGAATTCATTGCCATCCCCGAAGGTATCTTTATATTTTGAAACGACATGACAAAAATGTCCTCCGGAGTTCGAAATCCGACGGGGCGCAAGAGGCAACGTTAGCATTACAACTTTAGACGTGAAGAGCATTAAGAGTATGCAGAATCACAGTCGTGCTAACTTTCAAGAGGAAACTTCAGAACACCGATTTTCTTCATCTGAACAATATCAAATAACTTACCGTATTTAACGAATAGTAGTTGAGCTATCTTTGAAGTAAAATTTCATTGCATTCTGTAGTGGATAAAATAAGTGTGCCAATGGACCATTTGAATGAGAAGCACTGAATTTTATAAAATAATTTAATTATTCTATATTACAACTATAGGCAACTATTAGGCTTCAAGTATATATATACACATTAATTCTGTAACTAACAAAAGTTGCATACTGTGTTTTGATATCATACTCGTATACTCTCTCTAATTAATAACGTCATATTATTTATATGTATAGTTAGTATCAATAAATTTTATTATAATAAAAAAAGAGGTGGTAAAATATACATATTAGTAAATTTAGTAATTAAGCAAAGCTCTGTAATTTTTATAACAGCACCACTTGATAAAACTTTTAAAAAATAGCAAAACTAAAATTTTACTAAATTTTTCTCTTTTTAAGTATCTATCGTCAGAGTATTTTTGCGAAATAAAAGCCTCATATTCCAACTAGACTATCGCAACGATATCGACGAACCGCGTGAGGGCATATAAAATCGTTTGGTATTTAGTTCACTCGGAATCAAATGGTTACTGTTATTCTCTCTTTCCATATAATCCGGAATTCGTACGAAATTAACATTATTACGGCATGGCATTGCGGCCACTCGAAATACTGGTATCGCCGTTTATTACAACACATCAAGCGTTCATTGCGAACGTAAATTTCGACGGACACATCTCGCTGACGTTACACTGTATTGAGATACAATGGAGGTCTCGATTGATATCGAATCGCTCTAATAAATTTTAGCGCACAACACACTGTTCTCAATGCTGTCATACGCGGATAAGCGCGATTCATATTGAGGTGATTCGCATCAAATGAGCGTGCCAATAATATAAATCAAATCTTTGATAAATCTATGCTATTTTTAATACTAGCAATATAATGTTAATAAAATATTTTAAAAGAAGAAATAGAATAGAATTTACTTCTACTTTTATATGTTTAAATAGAGATACCTTTAAAATGTATCATACAAAAATAAATTTCTTAAAATATTAAATACACGACTTAAGGCGCCTCCAGATCATATGACCAACATATGCCAACATTAGCAAATATCATACGCATACATGACATACATAATTATATTGAATGTAGTCAATATTTAGCGAATGTGTGCAAAATTGGGATAGACATTGGCCATATCGTCTGGAACTCCTTAAACAAAAGCAATTCAATTTGAATCGTTTCCACCTCAATGATTGAATATTAAACAATGAAAATGATTTATAAAAAAAGAATAGAAATAAATATTGGTATATGTAATTCAATATAGATTTTTAGAATAATTCTGGAATATCGTCGAAAAATCGTGAGAAATCGAGTAACGCTAAGTTGTGGCTGTTGTAACGAACTGTTTTAGCGACATTTTTCGAAGCACTCCGACAAAGTAAATCCGGTACAATGTGACAAAGACGTTCGAGAGGTAAAAGGATTTCGGTTAAATCCGTATTCGCCGGGGACCATGTGAAAGCTCAAAAGTAAATATTTCTCGACGCGTGGATTTCGGGCCACGCCGTCGAGGCCTTGAATTTTATAACATAATGATCTTCTTACGAGCGTTTAGAGCAAAACGGTAAAGGCGTATATAATTTGACGTGAACGAAGTAACATACATCAAAGAAGATTGGCATAAAATTTTTGCAACAAAGTTCTGCGCATGAAAAGCACTGCCAAAAAAATGCAAAAGTATCTTTATTGTGATATTCGTTTCCATCACAATTACAAAAATTCGAGGTTATCTGCTGCAGTTTAAATTACTTAAAAAAAAAAATCTTTTTGCTAAAGATGTACATACAGATATGACATAAAAAAATATTATAATAAGCTACTGCTCTAATATCATTTCATATTATTTGAATATTTTACAATTAATATTTATTAATATATATCTATCTACAATTAATATTTTACAATTAATTTTGCATGTTAAACACTTGAGTTCTAAAAAACTTCTAAACACCACTACAATTTTAGAACTTTACTGTCGTACATTTTGAGATTCAACGAAACCACAGCTTTTGTTTTTATAAATCAGCAAATCCAGAATTCAAGAGAAACAAAAGCAACTTAAATTTCTATAACCATTAACACATTCTAGTAATAATTAATCATATTTATGTGGTCAATAATACGTTTGATGATCAAAGAGATTAATATTTCAATAATTCACAATATTATTATTAACAACAGGAACCATCGATAGCACAATTAATACATAAACAGCTTGAAAACAATCAGAATTGCCATATGTATGTTGCTTTACATATGCTATATGTATGTTGCGTTAAAACAAATTCCTTTGAAAGTGAGTCGGATCGTTTTTGCAAGGAATGAACGTGCCGCGCGTGAAAATATGCGTGACGATAAAATCTATGTCTCGTATCAGCGTGTTCAATCGTGCACTCCCTCGCACTTGTGTGGCCCACGAAATTGGTGGCTGTTAGGGAATGGACTACACAACGAACATCGGGACTCTCGTGGGAGAGAAGGAACGAGAAAGAAGGGAAAGGTTGACAGGGACAAAGCTGACGCCATTATTACTATTTTTTTTTTACACGCGCCGTATTCCCAGCTGGAAATTACGCGGGATCCCGTCGACGATGCGCCGCGTCGCGTCACTCCCTTAACGCAGAACGGCTTTCGTTTACGAATCGTGCGCTATTCTCATTCCGTTCCGCGCCATAGCCCGAGTGAAATTCCGCCGCGATTTTGGACGACTGACGAAAATTATGCCCTCGACGATTAAGTCTCGACAGACACGTTAGGCACTCTATTTCTGGTATTTGCGAAGGAGGGACGAAGTCAAATGGAACAAGGGTGCGAGGGGTTGAAATACCGAGTGATTACTCGCGGGATGAAGGTTAATGATACCGACACGTGCGGCGACAAGTAGTATTAGTCTCAGAAAATTTGTCCCAAAAATCATCTCTGCTTCGATTTTACGTGAATAATATACGGATAACTGAATAATTTTGCCGTCTTTGTGAATGTTCGCGACATTTTTATAAAATTTAAATTAATATTAAATAATTTTTTAAATGAAAATTGATATGTACAAGTAAACTTCAAAGGAAGATAATACAGGTACTTTAACTTGCTAAGTGCTAATATTCTCTTATTAGAAATTCTTCTAATAATACTTCTAAAAGTTTAATATAAAATGATATCACCTTGGCTCAGATGATATTTTTCATAATAAATTCTTTACAGTAATTTAAGATACTTATTAATATTATTATTAAATTGACGATCAATTTAATTCGTGATATTATTATACTATTTCAGCTTCAAACTAGAACTGCGTTTCAAGACCAACTAGAAAATTTATTTATATTCACATAAGTGTCAATTTAACTTATTGATAGAGTGATATAGATCATTATATACCATAAAATTACAAATTACATTATAATCGTCATTATGACTTGCAATATTTCATACCGCATAATATATAATCGCCATTTTGTATAAAAAGCTCATCCTATCCACCACACATACTGTCAGGCAATAAATTTCCTGTTGCTGCGGAGCGTTGTAAGTAACACAGGCGCAAGGGTTAACGTTGCGAATAAATCACGACAGAGGTTCGATGAAGGTAGGGGATTGTCAGGACGAGGTAATATCTCCGCAGGCCAAACTGTGGAACCAAACATCTCGGACGGTTGCGCCAACTCGTTAGTTCGCGCTTGGATAACGCATAGCGAGCCCTCGATAAGAGTGGTGAGGTCGGCGGCCGAGGTTATCTCGGTGCAGTAAACTCGGATGGAACAACATCGGGGAGCGGCGAGAAGCGTAACGGACGGGGGTAGGGAGGAAGCGAAATAAAGGACGAGGCTAGAGGGAAGAGTCATGGAAGATCCCCGTTACCTTGGCGTCGGGGCGCGATTGTTTGCGCCACCGAAGTCGGGCACCCTTGCCGCGACGCCGGAACGGAATATCCGGTGCGATCGATTTATTGATATCGATGTTTGCTGTTCGTCCTGCCAATGTACGGAGAACAGGTGACAGACCGACACTCGGCATTGCCAGATAAGATTGGCGGTCTGTGGTAACGTTCACACACGACATATCCATGGCGCATATCGATAGCGTACCTACAATAGACGTACCGTGAATAATCATATGATGAACGTTATTATAGAAAATAAATTTTTTTTCCTAAAGAAGCATATTGCTTTTGTCACATATCTACTTCATATAGAATATTAGATAACATGTAATAATATTGAAAAAGACTATTAAACTGAATATTAAAACTGAATATTAAAACTGAATATTATATATTATTTATGAATAAATATTTACATACATTTTTCTTTCATAAAAAATAATTTTTATATACATATATAATAATGAAAAGCATATATGTTTTTTGTAAAATGATTATTAAGTGTTACGCGATCTTTATGTAAAAATGTTAAGAACAAGATTAGAATGAATATAACAATTAAATAAACCTCAGTAGTCATGTATTCCTAATTCATTTGTAATATCACGTCTATTTTATACATATTCGTAATTTCATATAAAATGCTAAAGGGTTAAGTATATATAGAATAAAAATTATCATAATTCTCGCTACTCTATCGAATGAAACGTGGAGATAGAATTTTAACATTTAGACGCAATTTTATGGACGGTTACATATCTTTTAGATTTATTGCGAGCGAAAGCACATTTACGATAGAATGGTCGTGAACGCAGATAATATAAGTGACATGAGTTTAACTGTTGCATTATGATTCTCTCTCTCTCTCTCTCTCTCTTTCTTTCTCTCATCTTTCTTTATGATTTTATATGACATAGAAATGTGAACTGTTGATTTACCGCGTTTTCGCGCATCGCCTGAACATAGTTATATCTATAAGAAAATAGAAATCAAATTAAAATGACACATGATGTTAATTTCATTTATATCTTAGCTGTCTTATAAGAAGAGACACACTTCTATACTCATTTTATCTTATAAAAAACGCTACACGCAATATCTGAAGATAAAATTAAACGATGTCATTGTCTCTCGTCATTCATATTTAATCGCCTAACCTAAAATAGAAAATTTATTTTAACCGAAACTAAAATTTTAACTAAAACTTTCAAATACATAATTGAACGATAAAGTAGCACGAACTAAGAAGTGAAAAAATTTAAACAATGTCCGAATCTGTTAAATATTAAAAAATATTCAATTTAAACATTTAAAAATATTACAGTTAAAAAAGAGAAATCCCAAGATATAAGTGTATAAATATAAGTATATAAATCAGACCTGTTCAATATGAGCTCCGGAGCCAAAACGCAAAACCGACGTAAAAAAATTCAATATGGGTAAGATTTCGGGGACTGCACGCGTCTAAGTGACGCTTATCAACACTTTATGATTCCTAAAATCTTACTCACATTGAATCTTTTTACGTCGATGGTTTTGCGTTTTGACTCCGGAGCTCAAATTGGACAGGCCTGATTTAAATACTTTAACGAAGTAATCCGATTCGATCGCCCAAATGACAGAATCCTTCTGATTTAAATAGCGGCCAGATTGAGCCTGTTTGTACGTGCAAATTAATAGCTCAATAAGTGGCTCGCAGTTACTCCCACATTCGATCCGGTAAATCTCGGTAAGAAGCAGCCTCTGTTATTTGCATCTGTAATTTAGTTAGTCTCTCCCTCGGTCGCAGCCCTCTGATGCAAAGTGGCATTATCGGCACGAATTTGCGTTACCTCTGCGGGTTGCGTTCTATGCCCGACTGTTCCGGTTAGACCTAAACTTGCAGGAAGTATCTTGTAACTATAACTATCAACATACATGAATATTAATGTGAGCGCTTTGAATAATAAAACACAAATGTAGCTGCATCGTCTGGTAAGCATGACACACAAATTTAATATAGCTATACATGATCACTATATGTAACGGGCTGAAAGTATAAATCCTACAGTTAATCGTCCATTGACAATAAATGATACATTCGAGCTAGGCAAGACGATAAAATATCGATACCGAGATTTATCTTCGATAAAAACAAATAACACATAAAATTTTCTCGTTTTGACGGGTTGAAATACTCGCTTCTCGAAATTCTCGAAATTTTTCTCGAAACTTTCGAGATTACATCGACTATCTCATTGTATGTGTTCATATAGTAAAAAGAGAACACATTATTTATGACTAACGCATAGACATGAAAAGAAATAATGAAACGTATAATAATCCTTATTACAAAAAGTAATGCTAAAACATCATGTAGAACATGATTCTTATTGAAATATTAATGAAAATTTTTAAAAATTTATGAAAATACTTTATCTTTTATCAGATATATAACATAATGAACGCAGAGAAGCAAAAAGTTTTTGTTCTTAACAAATTGTATTAATTCCAATTTACTTATAGAAAAACGACAAATATAAAATATGAAATTCAAAATGACAATTGTAACAGATTCTATACGCCCAATCAAAATAAATCTGCAACTTATTTTTAGATCGGCAATTAAAAAATGTTATTAGAAAAAGCATTTTCATCTGAATACCGCGAAAATCAACGCAAAATTACAATTTGTAAGTTACATACGTCTGAAAAACGGAAATGAAGATGAAAGATAGCAGTAGGTACTAGTGGAATGAGACAACAATCTTTTTGCACATTTACGAGATTTGGATGAAAATCAAAATTTACATCATAAAAGATATTCCTCCTTGATACAATATCCTCCTTATGTCATTGAAATATGTATAAAAATTACATTTTTTCCATATTTTAACTCTCTACCATCAACGTTAGACTTTAAAATCAATTTTTTAATTGTGTAAATTTATTAAATAAATTTAAATTTGTAAAAAATGAGTAAAATACGATCCAACTTCTACGACAGTAAAAATTCGTTAAAGCTTTCACATATATATAAGAACTCTGTTAGATTTTTATACAGCCAGGAACAATATAAAAATCTGCAATAAAATTCGAAAATCCAGTTTGTGGGCAAAGGGTGAAAATTTTATATTGCCGGTGGAGCTACAGAGAGTTAAACGGTGCATTATATAAAAAAATCTGAATCCTATCCTATAGCAAAAAAGAAAATTTAATAAATAAAATATATGGTACAAAAACTAAGATAATTATTTTTCACGATATACATTTGATTAATTTTGTATTCCATAATTCTTAATCTCTCGAGGCATTTAAAAAATTTTTTGCTTTTGTTCTTTATATTCGTATAAATCAAAACAAATGTTTATTCGATTTACGGATTGATAATCAAGTGTTTAATAAAATTTATACTGTTGAAAAATAAAGGTAAATCGTATCGAATCGAAATGTTATATTCATTCTGCCGAATGTGACATACAAGGGAAGTTTCACAACTGTCCGGAACCGATTTGATTTTCCATGAAATATGCTGTTAAACACGAAAATCTAAGAGACACGTATTTTTTTTATACGTGCGCTAACTCATGTTTAAGGGGTAAAACATCCCTTTTAAAAAAAGAACGGTATTTCTATTTCGAGCCGAATACCATCGAAAGTATAAAAGATGGAAAAAAATTTTTTAAACAAAAGTTGTATGGTTTCAAGAGTACTTCAACGTTGTGAAGAAAAAAAAATTTTTTAACTTTTTTATTAACAATTGTTAAACAAAAAAATTAAAAAATTTTTTTCTTCACAACGTTGAAGTACTCTTGAAACCGTATAACTTTTGTTTAAAAAATTTTTTTCCATCTTTTATACTTTCGATGGTATTCGGCTCGAAATAGAAATACCGTTTTTTTTTTCAAAGGGATGTTTCATCCCTTAAATATGAGTTAGCGCACGTATAAAAAAATACGTGTCTCTCTTAGATTTTTGTGTTTAACAACATATTTCATGGAGAATCAAATTGGTTCCGGACAGTTGTGAAACTTCCCTTGGTAGTGATCCAATACATAAAAAGAAGATTGGTGCTCCGTTATTTTCGCTTTTTCTTTTTTAATAGGAGTTGAGCAGAGGGGCAGGCAAAATCCGGATGGCGGCGTGAAAACCAACCGGAAATTCACGCTGATAGTACGCAGGGTGGAGTACGCAAGCGGGAATAAACGTGTCGCGGCTAATCCTACTTATTTATTTACTGCCATAGAGGCCAACTATACAAAACTGCACGAGAATGCGTCGAATCCAACCGATAGGAGAGACAGAGCCGGAAATAGGACCGCATGAAGTAGAAAGAGCGCGAAAAAATGAGAAATAGAACGAAAGAGTGAGAGAGGGAACGAGGGTGACACTGCGAGATACAGGTGGGAGTATATATAGGAAAATGTATACCGAACAGCGAGATCACAATGGAAGTTCGACCACGATAGAATTTCGGAGATAAAACGAGAGAAAACATCCGCGACATACGATCGAGGTCGACTACGGAAAAATATATAGGCGGATCGATAGAATATAGGAAAGTAAAAAAAGAGAAAAAAAAGGACGTCGGCACTTCAAAAGTTTTGAAAAATATTAGGATATGAATAATCTTTTATGGTGATTATCTGTGAAAAATGCGAAATTATAAAAAATAAATAATTATTATGATAAAACTGTTCATTTGTGAAGGATTGCTTCATAATTTTTCATGTGATTGTTAACCTTTAATTAGTCGCGCGGGATCGCCGCGATCCCAAGTCATACGTTAATAACGTATTTTCATGCAACTAACTAAAGGTTAATAGTAAACAATTTATCAAAGAATAATTGTTACCCGCACATAAAATAATTATAAATAATTAATTCCAATAACAAATAAAAAATAATAATTTACTGTTGCGATGGTTGCTTCGCTGTCGCTCAATATATCCGAGGTTTCCTACTCTTCTCAGATTCATTTAAATCCGTTCATTGCACTCGACAATGTAATCTTCGCGAAAACACAATTAATTACGATCGCGCGATGTCAATCGCTAGAATAGAATAATCATGTAGAATTTTATGGGACACTTTCAGTGTTGCTTACACACAACGGGCACTTTTTTGTATTTGTACATTGTGACGGAATTTCACTGAAAAGCGAAAATAACATGAAAAAGAAATGCGAAGATGATCGAATTACGTTTCAAATTGTCGAAAAATTGAAAGCGCAACGTGAGATATGTTCGAATCTGGAAGTTAAAAAAATCATTATTGTCAATACAAATATCACGACAAAACTAATTATTAATTTCTATTCCACGAAATAATTTCTTCGATAAATAGTCAATACAGACATTAATCACGGAAGTTTATTAATAGCGCATGTCTCTCTCGATAGTTTAATATTGTTTATAGTAAATAATCGCGTTTGATGTTACTTGATACTTGTCGTGATCGCGAGGGACGATAGCTACTTCAATACACGAAGGTGTTCGCACCTGTCTGCCGGCTCGAGTGTTGCCGCATGAATAGCAGCGCGGTGACCTTGTGTAAACATAACGCGTTATAGATCAAAATAACAAAGACCAAAGCCGCGCGCCAGCAGTATTGGTACCGTTTTGAAGTATTTCATGCGTTACCACATAAAATCACGTCAATAAATCATGTAGAATATATTTTAAATATTCTATCACTAAATAAACTAAATTATTGCTAATATTTTGTAAATTTATTAGCGGCGTCTAAAATATATTAGAGAGATAACTAATTTTCTACAAGAAAGTTGTATGAAAATATTACTTAAATCCTAATTCGCAAGAAAGAGTTTGATCGATAAATATAGATTATTAGTAGTAGCAGATATTTTAATTGTTACACGTGAATTATTAAATTCTTAGACTTAATTTAGGTAATCTATATTACATTAATTTTTTCATTTAAAAAGAATTATTGAACCGATTACTTGAAAAATAAAATTTATCTGTGTTTAAATCGAAAGACTATTTGCCGATTAATTAATTTATTGTTATTATTTTTAGATTTTTATGCAAAAGAATAAAACAGGAATATCAGAGTTTCTCGATTAAATCGCGATTATAAATATCAAATTGATTTTGAAGATTTATTAAACCGTGTTATATTTCAAGATTGGATATGTTAGCAGAATTTCGATACATAAATATAATTATAAATAAATTCTTATAATTACAGAAGACAGAAATTTTTTGCTGTTTCCATAAAAAATAAATACGTGCTTAATAGTTAGTATATAACTATATAATAGCGTATATCAATATAATTATAATAGTGTCTGAACAAAAATCGATTTTCATGATAATTAAAATTATTAAATGCATATTACCTTCCATGAAAAATTTCTTCTGTTGGTCAAAACAAAAATCATGAAGAGCACGGAATACTTTCTAGTCATCAAAACAGAAAACTCATAGAAATATCCATATCACGATAGAACTTTAACGATAATAGAATTTCAGCGGTAAAATGCAAAGAACACGTACGCGACATATGATCGAGATCATATATGTATAAAATAAAGTACATGAGGGAATAGAGCATAGTGCGAATGCAGAATGAAGTACGGACGTAAAAAAAGGAATGATGGAGGCTGTGCGGGAGCGAGTTGGACAGCGGATAATTTCTCGGTGAAATTATTACAGCGGAACTCCGTTATGCCGAAAATTACTGGCACGCGCTTTACGTTGCGAGAAAAAAAATTCTTCCACGCTCAACGAGTACGCTGTACTTTTCGACTGAAATTTCAATGAAAGTTTCTTTTCTACCGTTGACTTTATTAACTCGTCAAAGATATTTTTAAAGCACCAACATGTTAGACATATCTGCATACATATTTGCATATACAGAATAATATATATATATATATATATTGTATATACAATTCACATAAAAATTAAATATTTAACAAAATTTGTTATTGTAACAAATAAGGATTGTAACGTTACAGCATGAAAATATTACAAAATTGTGCAATGCACTGTTAAATATTAAAGAACTATACCAGTTCCTTCACACACGCACGCACGCACGCACACACACATACACACACACACACAGTAAAATAACCTTTTATTATTTTTAACTGCCAGTGTGTCAAAATGTAGATATTATTCTAATTCAAAACATACAGTTAAAAAAACGACCATAATTAACCCATTTTTGGTAAAATTGCATAGTTTGAAAGTAAAGAGCGTTCATATTAATGTATGCACGTAGTAAATAATAAACTAAATTTATCAAATTAATACATTTCTTGAATTAAACAGTTTCACTCCACTGTTTTAGTTAAAACAGTAGAGTATAAATCAACGGCATATTGAGTAGGACTAGTGGCGATCTATAAGAACAATTAGAAGTAACTCAAATAGAGTATTATGTGAGATTATGAGCATTGTAGAGTAATATTTAAACACTTAAATAAATTTTCCGTTAACCTTTCTTATTTACAAAGTGTAGAAAGTTTCAGTTTACACATTCAGCATATGTTACCTTACAACAGATGTCCAGAGAGTAAGATTTTCGTATCTAGTTTCAGAAATTCATAAAGAACTTGTAGAATATTTTTTCTCAGTGGAAATTTGGTTGAACGTTATCTTCCTTCACAACTTTCGCAATTTCAATATTAAGTCTTGGCGAAACTAAGCTTCAAATTAAAATTTTATTAAAGTAAGCTTTACTTGGTTATTAAACTTTTCTTTTTTTTTACTGCCATTAGGAGATTATTATTCGAAACCCTAGAGAGTTTTATTCATCAGAAGTCTTTAATTCCCAAGGTTAAGTAATTACGCCTCTCTGTTTAAGGTTTAAAGCAAAGAGAAAACTGACTTTATCGAAGGTTACGTCATCGATACTTGATACGAATTTCGTGTAAAAGTTTATTCAATTCATGCATTTTTGCGGTGAATATAATCAAGAGAGAATAACAAATGTTACATTATTCTATGAAAAACAATTAAACGATATCATATAGATCAACATGATGATGAAGAGATCTATTTTTATTCATTAATCATCTCGCGGATAATGTAACGAAAGCGAACAATTATGAGAGAGTTTCTGATCCTGTTCGTGCGGAATTTTTGGAAAGAAAACACGATCAGAAACATTGATATGGGATTCCAATCGATATCAAAGAGAAAGAGAATAACAGGGCAGGTTATTGGAAGCAATTTCAGGGTCGAATATAATCCTTTGCACGCGCGATCATAGAAAGGTCGGTATAAAAACGTCGGAGGGAAAAAAACGGCTACCGAAGAAATCATTCGCTAAGAATAATGGGAATAAGTCAATAATCAAAAGGAAAATATATTATGTGTGTGTGTGTGTAGCAAGCAGCAATCAAATATTTGCCTCAAAAATGCCTTTCATCGTGTCGTGATACGACGCTTAACGGGTAGATAATTATAATCCTGTCCCATCGTATTTTCCATTTTGGAAACTTCCAAAAAATTTGCAAAATACAGATAAATGTTATAAAATTTTTATAAAGCTTTTTATTTGTTCAAAAAGAAGAATAATTATTTTAAAAATTTAATTCAGAAAGATTTTTCAATACATCAACATGTTAAATAATAATGTCAAATTATGAGAATTGCTGAAAGTAGAAATTATATAACGTTTCAATATGTAAACAATAGATACATAGAACAATATAAATAAGTTTTAAAATTTAAAGACTATTATAATTTTTTTTCGTTTATCTATAATAAAATTATAGTTGAGTCTATATTTAATCATGCGTGCAATATAACTTTAATCATTAATTCTTTTAATTCATAATATGAACATCGATCCTTTTTAATAATATGCTTCTTAATATAATTTCATGTATTATTTATAATACACGTTAAATGTATGCAGGTCAATTATGCAATTTTAAAATTCTTTTATTCATCAAGAATTTGTAAAGAGATATGAATAAGAGCTTTTAGCTTGTAAATGATTAAAAATGGTAGATGAAGAAAGCAGAAAAAGAAGTAATGCACGCTTATTGAGGTAGTATAACCCGTGGCAAATAATATCCCATTGCGAAAGTATGGCGGATTGGAGAAAAATAAAGCATTTTGATGGATCGGCGTAGTACAACGACGACAATGGCGATGACGAAGAAGTCGAGAGGAATTGACAGGAACGAAATGTCTCAATAATCGAAAGAGATTCTTAAGAGCCGACTCGCAAACCTAGCGATCTTAACCATACACGGTTACATATATATCTCGTGATCGGCTTACGTGGGATAGCATCCACGGCGATATTTTATTTCGTTCAGGGCGGTTTGTACGACTGCTCGGAGCGGGCGGCGGTCCTCTCTTCCTTCCCACCCTCCCACTACCAGCAACCATCGGTTATTTTCCCGATTTCTTCCCAAGATAAATTCCAGATTCCACGGTCGTATTTTTAGAGTAGTCTTTTATACTGCGGGACGTAATCAAGATGATCGATTCGCGAACGAAGTATATACACGGGGCGTACTGAAAACACGACGTGCGATCGATCCCTCGACTGTCGGATACGAGCCAAATACCTTCAATAAAGAATGGATCCGACGGATTATCCGGGGCATGTAGCATCGATATGGGATTCTCCACTAAAATGTTTAAAACGATATGCTATTCTGGGTAACCTCAGTGAAACCGAATCCAATACGCTCTCGCGCGAAGGTTCAACAACCGCCGTTAATAAATAACTCGGACGACTGAGTGAGTTGCTTTCGCAATGGGATATTCCTTCCAAATAGGGATACACTATATGAAAATGAATTCTGCCTGTTCTCCAAGACGGAAGTAGAGATTTCCAACAGTGGTAAACTTCTCTCACACTCTCATTAAGAGAAGAAGGAGCGGATGAGTGATGTGAGTGAATGACAAAAAAAGAGAGACGAAAAGAGGAATGTGAACGGAGAGCACTAGCCCGTAAATATTACCAGCAAGATCTACGACATATCCGGTACGATTATCAGTGGAAGGCTGCACCCCCGAATTCGCGTAGGTTGGTCAGGAATAACCGGCAATATTTCGTGGGACCACCCCGACAATGGTATCGGCCATCCTTTTGTGCCATCTCCCTCACTTTCCCGTGAATTCGTTCCTCGCGTCTTGTCCTCGTCCTTGCGACTCACTAGACGATCTTTTCTCTCCATTCCATCCCCGTTTCCGCTCTTTGTTCGTCCGGAGAAGAATAATGGTTTTTCGTTCGATCGTCTTGTGTTGGCCGGGCAGGCGGAGGCAGATTGAATTGAAAATATGTGATTTGGTAGTGTGTAAAGTCGTCAGACTTCCCCGCGATTCCCGCCACCGCCCTCTAGTACTTCGTCGGAGAAATCCATTGCTCCTTATATGCTACCGATGTAGGCTGAAACAACCTTTTCTCCTCACGGCTGCAGTGAAATAGCAATCTCGTATCGAGGTCAGAGTTTAGACGATGTATTTTTTCCTTTGCGCAAAATTCGAAATGCGATTTGGAAAAGTAATGTTCTAATCATGAAATATAATTCTTGATAAAGAAACTAATCATGCCGACACACTATTCATTGACATATCGATGCTAAAAAAATAATATTGTTGAAGTATCTAAAAATTTAGTTGTAAATATAAATCTAAAAATAATTTTATTTGGATCAAAATAATGATATATAGAACTCTCAAACTGGTTGCTGAAATACTAAAACTTTTAGCAGCATTATTTAACAACACGTTCTACGTAATTATTTTGATGATCGAATCAAATTGTTTCCAGATTGTATCTAAATATGTAGCTAAATTTTTCGATTCTTGAACAGTTCGTTTTGTTAGTATTATAGAATTGCTTTGTAACATATATTTTTCGTAATATATATATATTTTGTATCTTTTAAAGTTTCATACTTCGAGCTCTTTTAACATATAATATTTAAACACGGTGTTTACAGATATTTATGCTTCAACTTGATCTAAACGGAAATGCAATCACTCGTCAAGTTTGTCATCTGGCAGCAAGTCATGGCGCCAAATGAGTGAAATACTCTGCAATCTTATTTTTAGAAGATCGATATCCAACGAAAACGTCAATTCAGTCGCTATACTATTTCTACGAAATCAATAAAAGAGTGTCACCAACGCGCCAGTTAGACGAGCACTAAATCACCTTTGATGCCAGCCAAACCGTACCGTTTTAGCGATGACCAATGTAAGAAACGCTCGCATTGGCCGATGCATAGTCACTCGTCAGGCTAACGTCTGCCACGTGTTCGTGCTATTCACGAAGTGTCTGCCGGAATCCATCAAAGTCTCCTGTCTGGATTCATTATATGAATACACAATGCCTGCAGTATTTCACGAGTCGATTTTCTCGAAAAGAAACAGGTGAGAAATTTTCTTCGAGGGATAATAATTAATTTAAAGTTTGTCTATGACGCAAAGTCCAAAAATATTGAAGCAATAAAAAAAGGTCAGTACTTATAAACTGTATTGATTATTAGCAAATGCAAAAATAATATGTATCTATCTGTAAATTATATTAATTAAACATGTTCGCAATACATGCATTTTAATTAATCTAATGCGTTCAAAATTATTTCAATTTATGGATATTATTTGTATATTTCATCGAGTGCTCGGCACTCGTTAAGTAGTTAAATAGCCAACTGACGAATGCCAGTCATCACACTATGTTTACTCGTATGATGTTTTTGTATGTATCAGTAAATGATGTGTGCAACATGTAAGGTAACTATACGATGTTATTCAAGTTACGTAACTAATAATAAAACGTTCTTGTAATTATTGTGACTCCCATCTCGTTTTATTTTTCTATTCATATATTTTCCTGCTAAAATATTTCATAATTTTTTTTACATTTTGTACAAAAAAGTAAAAAAATATATGAGTTCCTCAATATCCATATAAAGCATCCATAATACAATTTAAAAGAAAACAAATCTATTTTTAATAGACTTTTTAATTAACACATCAAATCATTTTCAGAATGAAATTTCAAAAATACTTATTTCATGTTATAACAATTTAAAAAATTATATATTATTTAATAATATGATATATAGATACATTAAAGATATATTTCATTTGATGTTTTTGTAAAATTGTTTTTTCTGAAATTTTAAGATATTTTATATCTAAATATAAAAATAATTTTATTTTATTATTAAAATTCTGCTCTTGATTTAATACGGATCCATTCAAATCTTTTGTTTTACAAAACATATATTGTCCACAGATATTTCCTGTAAAGTTTAAAAAATTATATGATTATATTAAATATTAAAACACATTACAGGAGTGATTCAATGATATGACATTTTATATATTTTATTATCGAAAATTCCAAGTATTTAAATCGAACGTTCAACAACAGTGTTAACTATTAAAGAATTCTCGTAAACAGCGCTCGAGCGATCCGTGAATATTTATCAGTAGCTCTCCTTCTCTCGCCGTAGGCGACGGCGTGAGAAAGCGGAGCTGACTAGCTATATCAGAGGTGGACTAAGGGTTGTAAGCCAATGGGGGAAGAGACGTGCAATGTGCAGGCAGCCGCGCAAGAGTCCAACCGGACCAACCGGAATTGAATAGTCACGAGTTCGAGCAGGGCCCGAGGCGGCTGTCACGTGCAGGTAGTTCACCGGTAATTCAGCACGGATGTTCTCGCGAACGCATATACCGATTCGCGAAGTCCAGCAGAGGTGGGGACCGTACGCGACCATCAAAATTCAGCCCCCCCGGGAATGCAGTGACACGATCGAAAGATCGTAGGACAGTAACAGCGAATTGGGTCAATGGGTTTGCGTGTGTATGTGTCAGCGCGACGTAGAAAGGTTTATTAAATTCCGCGGTCGCGTGCATTTCCACTCGCACGGTGATTCCGCAAACGATCGCGTAGTAATTGCGAGCGAGAGAGAACGCGCGCGCGACTGTGCCACGTTAACGCCGCGG
>NW_017257409.1:948511-994124 GCF_001594055.1 Mycetomoellerius zeteki | reverse complement strand
TGCGTAATCGGCCGGGACGTTAATAGCGGCAGGCGAGAACTTGCCGCGATAATTTCTAGGATGTCGAGGAGAATAATGCCGCTCGCGCGGAACGACTCGGAAGGAAATAGGAACTTTCTAGTCGGATAGGTACGCGGGCGCGGGATGCCGAGCGGTGACGCGCAACTGGGTTAACTCGCGCGAATCAGAGAATTTATTAAATTCTCGGCGCGCGCGTTACTCGGTGAAGTAATTTGTGCCGGTGCTACATATTGCTGGGTGCATTCGGGTGGAACGTTGCACAGTCAGTGCGTCGGTGACCCCGGTGGCGCGCAACGGAAACGCGCGAAATCTTTAGCGTAGTAATTAAAGTCGAGGCCCAACAAATACAAGTATTTCGCTGTTATTTAATCGTCGTGGCGGAAAAGGGTTGATTAATCTTAGTTAGATGACTACTTCGAGATTGGAAATTATTAAGCTGTACATCGTACATTTTGCGCATTGCAGAAACTCTAAGTTGTAAAACTAAAGTTGTCTACTGTAAGTATACCACAGAATATCACGATTTGATCAAACATCTTTGAATAAGAGTTGAATAAATTGAAACGAGCTTCATGAGCTCATGCAAGATTACCGCTCTATAATGAAATGAAAAGTATGTCAGAAACATCTCGATGCAACACTCGGTTTGGGTTATTGTTGTAGCTGGCCATCGACACTTCCCGGTAGAATACAAGAAATTTTCACGAGAACATATAAGAAGCGAACGCAGCAGCGGCTACAACAACGAGCGCACGCCACACTTGTTGCGTCGTGCAACGAGCATATATCCCTTTCTCTCACTTTTATTATTTTCTTCTTTTATTTTGCCATGTGTAAGAGAGGATGTCATAGCGGGTACATCGTCGGCCATTGCTGTCTATCGTATCCCCAGCACGAAACCGGTCCATTCACGCTTAATGCAGCATTATGTCGTTCCTTAGCAGGAGGAGAGTTCTGATTCGGTTGACTCCGGCATGAATACCGACGAAGGAGACAGTCGATGCTGGAACTTCATACAGATAGTTGGAACTGCACATGTTCCTGTGCACGTGCACGCCCGCACGCTCGTCGTTTTCTGCTCGCGAGCACGTCGCGTAAATTTTCTCCACCGACGCGCCCACCCCCGCCCCCGTGTTCAGCCAAGTTTGCGGGTAAATCATCGCAGCCCCGTGCATACATTCCTGGCGACCAGTGTACGTGACAGTCGGCGCCACGTTCAAGAACCACCACCGATCACGCCGATTCCACGGCGACCGTGTTTTATCGTGTACGAACGACTGTGCTTTATCCACCTCGCGTGTCAAAGTGATTTCCGAAGTTCCCGCGACAGCTACAAATCTCACTGGCAAAGTAATTTCGCCAATCTGACGGGTTTCTCTTGCTACAATGGCTATCTCGGTCTCCTTTGTGGTAGACAATTGTATGGAATGGAGCATGCAATATAGTAAATTTCTAGGTTAAACTTAAGTATTAAACTTGGCGCACGGTCAACTAAATAGGTCTTTTTCATAAAATTACCATACATATCACGTACAGAAGATTAAACTAATTATTCGCCATAATAACGTTTACGTGCCACAAAAAGCACATTCACTCTGTCTGCCAACTTACAGTGCACAACGTGCAGTTTTGGTGATAAGAATATGGAATGTTCTGATGCAGCATTCACAGTTAAAATTCATACCTTGAGTCTATGCAAGTCTAAAAAGACGCTTTTCAAGTTAAGATAAGCATAGAGCGAGTAGAGAAGTATTAATAATTTATTTTTGTGTTTCAAAAATTTTATTACTTTATTAATATGTTATTTAAAATTGAAACGTGTATCATAAAATTCATGACGCTTCACAGTTTTTAAGATTCGTTACTGGAAGATTGTAAAACGCTATTCTGGCATATTATTCCAGATAGCATTTAAAAAATTTTAAATTCCGGATAGTATCGACGAACTGATGTAAAGAATTGTCTTTTTAAAGTCATATTTCTTCTGAATCTCATATACTTTCCAATACAGATTCATAGCCATATCGTTTTCCAGAAAGTATCGAGTGTAGTTTACGCGAAGTTTCAGCATACCATCGATTCGACCAAACTACATCTCTCGCGATAGCCGTTACTTCTCTGAGTGATATGTTAGAAATATAGTCACAATAATTGTCGCTCTGTATAATATATCGTTTTTTTTATAAAACTACGGAGTTTACAGTTTAGAACAAAAATTATTGTAGGATAAATTTATTAAATAGATATTATCATTATATTAAATTAATTATAATCTATATGTATAATGTGATACATTGTGAAAAATAATATTAGTTTATATGGTGAAAAGAGCTTTCCTAAATATTATATATAACCTCCTTTATGGAATTCTCGCTTCAGATTTTTTCTCGTTAAGGAAACTTAATATGAAAATGGAAGCGTAAAATGATAGGAGCGTATATAGCGTGCTATACATATATTTGTCGATGTATCGAGGCCAACTTAATCAGACGAAGCTATATCGGATCTAATCTAATATCACCATCATCTTCGAAACAAGCGTTATAGACAACTTCGATTATGTAAGATGTATTTGCATAAACAAATTTCGTCAATGCAAGCAACGTCGCCAAGTACAATATTATTTAGAGTTGGCTAGCATTGAAATCTGCAAGTAACTTCGCGTTAACTTCTCTCTGAAGTTGCGTCCGTGTCTACGAGTTGCCTGTTTAGGAAGTTCGAGGTAGGAACTTTCGAAACCGGTTCGACAGTATAAAAGAACTTTCCGTTCGGGTAAACGCTTTTAATGAGAAAATATGATGCGGCGCCTCCCTCAACGTAACCCACGATACCAATTAGAGGAGAATAGCTTTCTCCCATTCGCCGATCCAACGAGCTCTTCTCTCATCCGTCCTCGCAACGTCCTCCTCCCATTATTACGACGAGGACGCGCAGTAACCCGGTTGGGTATTCTGATGAAAATCGTAATGCAATAGGCATGTAATACAAAAGGGGATAAAATACACCCCGTCGAAGCCCCTCGATAAGACGATCGACCCTTCTTATTCGCGTGCATAACTACGTACTTCGGATCTGATAGGATGGTCGGGGATTTCCATCTTCAGGGGCCTCAGTCACAAGGGGTCGATACGTCCCCGGTCACGACAAGTTAATCCCCAGATCTGTGGAAAATAATTTTCTGACGTAGATGATAGACGGTGGATGAAAAAGAAGGTTCAAGAGATTTTCATAATCGTGACTGTAAACGTTCAAGAGAAATAAATATGCACTTAGATATTCATTTAAACAATCCTTTAATACTGTGTGAAAAAATTTTATACAAAAGATTTGCCATATCATTTATTTTGATGTAATATGTAAGAATCATATCTATAATTATATAATAATTAGAAATTTAGGACAATTTTATTCAGTGTTTTAAAATTAATCATATCGCTTAAGTGCAAACTCACAAACGTATGGAATTGATAAGCTATTCATTTCACGAAAATATATAGTTTGAAAAAGAAATATTTTTCCAAGTTCCGAATTACTTTTCGCAGGAATAGAAATATGAGAATCGCTATTGGCGAATCGTGAAGCATTACGAAAGGAAAGAGAACCAGCTCGATCGGTAGTTATAAATCAAGAAGGACACGCGAAGCTCGCCACTCTTTCTGCCCTATCAGGATGACCCCCTTCCAGAAGCGTGCTTCTACAGAGTATCGATCGACCGGATATAAGAGCGACCAAGAGAGAAAATTATTCTGCGAATACAAACTAAGAGAAAATTCTGCTCGCTTGAACGTCAAATTTACGACGGGAATACTCGACGCTTCCTACGATCTTCAACACAAATTGTCAGGTTTCGTAGAAAAGGAGGATCATCAACTCGGGATTGATGGAATCAAATGGTAACACGAGCACGGAGGAACCTTCTAATGAGGAACTTAACTCGAAAGCTTTTCAATTAGAGCGAGAATAATTGCTGCTGCCGAAAAACGCTGATTCGTCGAATCAAAGTCACTCGGAAAACAACGTTTCTACCAGTTTTCTCGCCGAGATCGGAGAAAAAGCTATTACGTCTAATTGATCCTCATTACAGATCTCCATTTCTTTGTAACAAAAAAGAACTATCTATGAATCCATTGACTTTTCACATTAATTGTTACGATCGGTCTCCTATTTGACATTCTCTGTCATCATCTTCATCATACCATGCATAGTTACAAGGTAACAACATGCTCGACCGAGTATAGTAACCAAAACGTTTAATTAATCCGATGTACAATGCCAGCGCGATGCGGCATCGGGCGGTCCAGAAGTCTCTTGCACGCCACGCGGTATCCCGAATGCCGGATCTGCGAAATTGCGAATCAGGGACCCTCTGCGGCGATGAAGCGCGTCGAGTTGCCGACGACATTTTAGCCCTGTTATTAACTGTATCCCCGCCAACGCAGCAACACGTCCAACCCTCCCTCGTACCAGGCCGCGTGAAGCGGCCTGCGTGTCCTCCTTCACCACGGGTACCGACACACGTCGGCGATAACCATTCGGGTACCCATAGTCCGACGACAGTGACACATTACCGTTCCGCTTTAACCTCGCGCTATAGGCCGGGTTAGCGCGCGCCCTCCGACTCGTATACCATCGACGCATAACTGGTAATTACGCGAGCCGAGCGCCATTACCGCAGCCCGGGTCTTCCTTTATTGCTCGTACGGACCACGGGTGCGGAAACGCCAGATCGGACCATTGAAATACTATTCGTTCGTACATACACCGGAATCGGCCAGGTACCGGTCGAAAAGGAACGAACCACTTGAATTCGCTCATTCTCCTTCCGTCCACCTGCGACCAGCGGATGTAAAACATCGAACGGGCGGTTCGACGAGAGAGAAATGGACACGATGCAGTTCGTGAAATAGTACTGCGTTTTAAAAAGTGGGGTGTAGCGTACTTGCAATTCGATCGGTTCAATAATTTGTAACTTGAGTTAGGTCACTTAAAAGATATTTGATTCTTTAAGATTGAAAAAATTAATGGAGCGATTCGTCTTGAGATTGACATAAATTTAATATTATATTATTATATGTCGTTAATACAACTTCGCATTTCGATCGTGACTTTCCGTATATTCTTGGAATTGTAAAATGTCGCTTAAAAATTTAACAATCATGGTTAACTAGGACACTTTAGTTTAACCTTGTTTTATGCTAAACGTCAATACAACACGCTGCTCATAGTTGGATTTAAATAAATGGACTTAAAATAAATCAGAAAGTCAACTATTACCCGGAAAAGAACGGAAGAATCATGAATATAATTGGCAATACCGTTTACCGTGCAAATTATCAATAATAACTGACATTAAGTGTCTTTCATGTTCGAATGCGCGCATTGGCTCAACGCGGATTACCTTGTCGCGGTACACCATGAGATTTCCAATTACTGCGTAGTCGGTGAGACCGGTGACGTTTCAGTGGCTTCTAAGATGTCGATGGTCTCCACATGTGGCACCATATACGTATGTACCACACGTGGACAGAGGTAGAGAGATCCGAGAGTGAGGACAAGGGATGTAATTAACGCGACCAACTTGCAGCGAGACACTGATGTATCTATCTTCCTAACTATCCGCCTTGTGGCGCACGGATGGTTATCCTTCTATCTTTACGTAATACACGTCACGTAAGACCTACAAACGAGAATATACTCATCCGCGCAAATATACAGATTGTCCAATGCCGTTTGGAGTCCGCAATGCAGTTCGCGATGCACTTGGGAGCTTCCGTTCAGTGACCTAATGTCTATCGACCTAAAAACATATATGGAAGACAATATGCCGTTTTTTCCGAAATGAGATACATTCGTAAAGTTGTTTAAGTGCTTTCGTAATTTATTGAGATTAATAAACATTTCGGTTTAATAGATCATTTTCATTCGATATTCTATACTAACATCTCAATAATAGATAGAAGCATTTTGTTTCTTTTTTAACTTAAAACGAATCGTTACAGACGTAATTCGATCATACTATCTATCTTCTTAAAACAAAGTTATTCAAAATACAAAGAACGTGACTATCGCAAGAAAATCAAAATTTGTACACACGATTGAGCAACGTGGTCGAGAGTCTGTGAAGCACGTTGGAATTTTGAAGCATAATGAAGAGGAGTTTATGCAGTATTTTTCCGCGATTTTCACAAGACCGTTCGAGTATGCAGAATTACTTTTCTCGTAAAGATAAGCAAAAAGTGTGAAGTGCGACGGGAACGTCATTGAGAACACCGGTCGTCGCGCGACTTAATCTTCAGATGGACGCCATCAAGGAAGAGTTTCACCTGCAGCCTTAAAAAAGGAAACGACGCGGCACTCTAAAGGGGTACGGGAGTATTAGGCGGCTGGAATCTCATAGAAATTGCAAATACGCCGACGTATAATCCTCAATTCGCCCGGATACGGATTACCGCGACGAAGCTGCGTATATAGGGAGAACTCGTGAACTCGAGAGTCATGAAATGAATGTAAGATGTTCTCGACGAATCATCAGGACCGACAAGAGCTAAAACTCGCCGGTTCGAAGTCAGCTGTAACTCGCGGCTCGCTCCCTCGTCTTACGCGACCACCGTAAGAGACGTTATTACGCGGAGTTACGATTACGAGTCGGACGCTCGTAGCTTCTTCATCGTTTTGGAAGTTTCACGTTTGCAACCACCGGTTGTTAGGATTCATCCATTCGGCAAGTGAAAATATCATTTCCTCTCGGTTTCTCTCGTGTATTATCCCAAAAGAAGTATATGTATTAACACTTTCTTCTACTTCTCTTCACTTTCTTTACTTGGAAATTAAAATGATTTAAAAAATTTGGAAAATATTGACATTCTCCAATATTTATAGTTATATTTTTACTAAACGCATGCGCATGCACGCACATACACACAAAATAAACATATATATATATATATAGGTATATCCTACATATAATTATATACATTTAATTCTTTACAAATAATATTATATTTATAGTTGTAATTGTATTAATATTATATACACAAATTATATATACGTACATACACGTATATATAATTTTTTAAAGAACATATTACTGCTATATATAATATTATAATTATTCGAGATAGTCACCGCTATATAAAGCATCGCATTTTAATTAAATTTATGAGTAGCACATAAAATGACATAAAGGTATTACTCAAATGAAAATGAGATGTTTTTTCACATCTAATTAATCATTTTTCTGTCTAGCTGTTATTTGAATAATATGATAAATGATCGATCGCGTGTCCTCTTCCTATTTCGCCACGTGAACGTGAACATTACGGAACGGAAACGCGTGCTGCAGCTGATGTACATACATAAATGTCATGCGAACTTGATGCACATGTCTCGATCTCTAGCAAAACCAATCACGCCACAGGTGTGGCCATAAACTCTGGAAAATTATTGTGCTTTGGTGAAAATGGGAGGCGACGTTGCTGCACGTTACGTTGCTGTTCTGTTATATGCCATTGATAATTCACATTCGCAAATCAGTTTTGCACAGCTCAAGATAGAATAGCAACATAACCATATGTATTTTTATCGATCTTCTTTAATGATCAGAAACTGTAAATAGAAAATCTGTAAGTAGAAAATCTTCTCTAAGTCACACTTATTACTAATTAAAATTTTAGAGGTATTTTTTTCCCGATTAAATTATTTTTAGTCACTGGCTAAAAAGTAAACGTTTTAATATCGAATTTATTATTAACAGCTATCAAAGAACCTTTGTCAAAAATTCAAAACGTAATATTTAAAAAAAGAAAAAATGATTTATTCTGAAGTTAATACAATGTGTAGTTGTAAAATCAAATAAAAATGAAACAAAATAATAATTCATATTACTCATAAATATTATCTCTACTTTATAATTGTCGCAATGTTTTTTTAGTAGAACATTTAATATTTTTAACACTTTTAAAGAGATTTTTTTAATTGATATTACAATTCAATATAGTGATATATAAAAAAGATTTAAGCAATCGATTTAATAATTTAAAATTCAAAGATCTCTTAGAATTAACTACTGTTATTTGTTTCAATTCGTAGCAATTATGATATGGTATTAATTCTTGCTGAAGAAGAGATGCTTGAAATTTCTTGGTGCATAGAATCCTGTTATTGGCATATGTCTCCTCTCGCAACAAACGCTTTATATGTCGCGCATAATATTGTACAGAGTGAGTAGACCTGAACTGATGCATGTTGCACGCGTTCTGAAATGTTGGCACACAGTAAGATCGTGGGAGTGGTGGACTCGACATTCTTGGAAGCTTGGACGGTAATTTGCGCGATGCAATTCGAACTTGGAAGGAATTTCTCGAGAATCGTAGCTCTTTCGCAATGCCAGAGTAGGGTTGAAACACAACGAGCACGCGGGCGCGCGCGCATGGACGCAAACTTGGTCGGAGGCTTGCTAGCAGTGGCACCTGTCGTGCCCGGCTAATCTTGAACACGTGTTTCCTTGTGTTAGCTGGCCCCATGCCAATGCGCAGAGAATGGTCATTGTGCAGTATCATGCCCTATAGGAACGTGCATGTTTGCTTCGGACCTCAACCGTTATGGTCTCGCGACCGTATCCTTGCACGCCCCCTCCATAACGTCCAAAATTTCTTAATGGTCTATAAATTTACATGCATATAGTGTGTAAAAGCGTGGCAACGACAAACAACTGGTAAATATCTTTCGTGAAATATTTCCTAGCGCTATTAAAGTAGCGAGATTATTGATTTCACAAAATGCCGAATAATGGGAAACATTAGCTCAGAATTCGCACATTTAGCACAAAAATGAAAAAGACTGTCGAGACCGTTCAATGTCAAAGTAACAGATTAACGAGCATTACTAAAATTGAACAAAATTTCTGTGCAAATAAAAATTCCTTTAATAAATTACTGTAATATTAAAGTTTAACTTTATTAACGTTTGCATGCTCGATTTAAACCTCGCAATTTCGCAGTTACGGTAATAACAGGAAACATTCAGCGATATATTCATCAAGCTGGCACTAAAGGCACATTCATATTGTACACACACAAAACTCGTTAGGCTGATGATATAGCCGGAACGTATGCGTGTTTCTTTAATCTTGAATGTTATATTCGTACAATTTAAAAGCTAATATACATATGTTTTACGAGCTTCAAACTCGTAAAGCTCTCGCGTCTAATGTCAACGCCATATTTCGTAAAAGTGTTATCGATGTCTTCGTTTCATATACGACAAGAGAGAGAGAGTTAAAATTAACTAATCGCTTCGTTAGAGTTCGACGAGCGAGCGGCTTGTCGGCGCGGCATCACGGCGGGTCGAAACGCGTGCTGCGACGTAAATATAGGCACACGCCGTCACGTGTCAGGGAATGATCATTAATGATGTAAGCGTTTGAAGTTTAATACTCAACAATTATCTTGCGAACATGACATTTCAATAAAGTCGCGCTGTCGGTAAATGAACTAACAAGCAATCTGATATTTTAGATCGCTCCATAGGAGCCACCCTCTGGTGCCTACTAATTTCACCAGCGTTAAATGAAACAATGCCGTTTGAATGTTCCCACAAAACATTTCATGTGTTATTGCACATTCTCAATTTCATAACCTTACAATAATTAAAATTTTTAAATGTCTTTTTAAATAGATTAACGCAAATAATAATTGTTATATTTAAAGAAAAAATAGAAGAGAATCAAGGAGTAATAAATGTGAATTTTATTATCTATTTGTTGTTCAACGTCATTAAATAAGTGAACTGTTATTAAAATTAATTAAAGCAACTGTACTATTTTCGGCAATGTGACACAGTATAAATAAAAGCAACAATTTTGAGAAAATAAAGCGAAAAATAAGAAACATATAATGTGTGCTACAAAACTGGTAATATTATTACTTTTTGCAATTACTTAATATTATCAATCAAATTTTTTTTGCAATTTATTTAATATATCTGAGATTACATTTATAATCATTAAAATCAAGTAAATGTTTAACATGTTTCTTCGAAAAAAAATTAGTAAACAATTTCTGATTAACATTTCGCGTTAAAATAATTATACAAATTAATATATTCCGAATATACCGGGTGTTTGAGACCATCCATACACTCCTTCTATCTCGGAAACAGAGCATTTTAGAAAAAAAAACGTTTCAAACAAAAGTTGTATGGTTTCGAGGTATACATAAGATGGTGTCATTGGTCCCGGTATAATTATTTCGTATACACAAAAATTGCATTGCCAACAATAATTATCGTAAAAATTATGAGTTTAATTGCATCTGTACAAGAATCTATTACATCTTGTCGGATTGAAGAACAACAAGAGCAATTCACGAAGAGTAGATAGCATACATGATTGCCTGGAGGGTATGCAGAATTCGCTGTTCCTCGCGTTTCAGACTTGCAAACTATTCTACACGAAATTGCCAATAAAAGTGTATTCCGCAACTATGATACTGGCCTAGCAAAAGATGCAACTTCGTGTGTGCAGTCAAAATAAACGAGATTTCCTTGCACTTTCATTTTTATAAAGAATAGCCATAACTAATAAAAAAAAGTTATTATTAGTGCCATCGTAAAGGTAATTAGTTAATTCAAAAATACTTTAGAAATGGTGTGACTTTCACTTTGAAAATTTCGTTCGATGAACAGGATCTATCATAAATTTGGACTCAATTTTTCTTTAGTGATTTTTTTTAGGATATGTTATGTTAAAATTCATATCTATAATAAAATTAATATAATTATGCTATTAATTCATGTTTTCAATTATTTTTATTTAATTACTTAATTATACTATGTGTTTTACATTTTATTATGCATAAATGGAATAAACTGATACATTTTACTTTAAACATTTGATAAAGGCAAACAAAACAATTTTGATTAAATTTGATAAAGACAAACAAAACAATTTGAGCAAGTCATAACAACCTTTTTAGCAAGATATCCATCGTAATCCTTTTAATTTTACTAGATCAACTTATCTAATAAATACGAAAGTCTAACAAACGTAGTCAGGCTAATGGTAGCGTATAGTTGGTTGATATCGCAACCAATTTCTAGCGAGTAAAATTACTCGAGGTCAGACCACGAGGCGTAAAGCAGTAATTGCCATTTACCCAGGTCGGCCAGTGAGCACCGAATATTCCATTAATGATTTAGGGTGGCACTTTCACCAGCACAGAGCCCACTCGTCGAGCTACATTTCCGCCACGATAATTCATCGAGCACTTAACGATCTTTCAATAATGAGTGAGTCAGCAGCCGGGCAAACGAAACGTGTAATTTACGTTAATGATACGCGCGTGCTAATTAATTAGATATGCGATCGCATCGATTTTTCCAGCATTCATTAAAACAAAACTACAGTCGTCTCGTCCATGAAGAACGTAAATAAAGACTCTTTCGATCGATTGGAAGATTTGTTAAAATTGGTACTCTGATAATTTGTATAATTTTGCAAGCAAGCTAGCGCATTATTCGTCCAACTTAACTTGCACAGCTCTTTCTCGGTTTAAGATTAATATTGAGCGCATCGAATTTTTGTATGTAATAACCAGAGACGAAGTTCTATATCAAATCTTATCATTATTTGATAACTGATAAATTTAACGTGAAAAATTCCACGAAGAGCGAAGTGGCTACGCGATAAATGTTACCTAACATAAAATAATTCTCGTAAAATATTATAACAATTCTCATAAAAAAGCGAAGAATACTTCCCCTTCATTGTAATACTTCCTTCGCTCTTAAATTCAATTAATATATTACAATATTCAAATAGTTATTCAAAATATGAAGACATATTAACGAAATAAATACGAAATGCAAGTATATTTTTCACACATTAAACTGACAACCAAACATCAACGCGTCAAAATAAAAGCGATAAGTGAAGTTCTTTAATTTTAAAAGATAAGGTTTTTTTGAACTTAAATTTTCTCATTATTTCTTACTATTATCTCTAAACGCTATATAAACACTGACACTATTTCTTGTGACACTAGCTAACAATAAATAACTAATGAATAAACTAAAATGATCAAGACTATATAGTATTTTATTATAGAATATTTTGTAATTACGTGTATTGAACAAGAGTTACAAATACAATTGTTTCCTGAAGTTTGCTGTTTGTTACAGTTTATGCCCGAGTTTGTTGGAAATTGTCGTATATTACAGATAGATATTATAGCGTATCTCTCTATTCATGTAATATCTCGAAATTTGCAAAGTTGCACGTATAAGATGTCATATTACAAGGAACCGGCATTCATATTCCAATAAGACGCAAAACAATTCGTACGTTACAAACGGTTCTCTTTCGTAGATTAAGGGAGGAAGTGCTCGATGAAGGTGTCGTCGCAGGGCTCTGAACGCGTAATATCGTAAGTTAAGACACGCCGGAGAATTGGTGTAGAACTTCGTGAGCGCATACTCACACAAGCGAGAGGAGCGTTACAAGAGCAAAGGCGCTACGGTGCAACGGTTATTCGATTATCCTATCTCGTCATCAACCCTCTGTCGTAACCGTTCTCTTCGTCTTCCCTCCGTCTATCGCCTACGTACCACTTTTCATAATAACACTCCCCGCTGGCTGAATTCGCCGACGTTTAAGACCGATTTTTGCGGGCATTTTGTTCCGTGCGGAAACCAGGGGGATCAATTTACAGGCGTCAGCTCTTCTTCCTTCAGAGAATTGATACTTTCTACGTAGAACGCTGCAGTGAGTACCAACAAGAGGATAGAATCTTCACGGGATCGTTAGGATGCCTTTGGAACAAAATGTAGGATAAAATCTCAATAACTATCTTTTCATTATATCCGATCGATTTAGTTGGTACTTGATTTTCATGCTTGATTTTCATTCATATTACAATCCATAAATTACAACTCATAGTTCGCTGGATGATCTTTTTTCCATAATTTCCTAGCCCGCTAGAGAGGAAACGAAAAAAGTGACTGATCGATCTCACCGCAGTGACATCGGGCAATGCATCTTTCCTGTAGGTGAGACGCGAAAGGCAAGTCACGCTAGATCAGAGAAAGAGGAAAAAGGCGAGGCAATGGCACAGCAACGAAAAGAGAACATGGATAAGGATGAGGATGGAAAAGGGAAATACGGAACGAAGATGAGTAGGGGTATGGGGGTTAGACAGACCCTCACAAAGGCAAGTTAAGAATACCTTCGCTATGCAAGACCAGCTGCGTTCTTAAAAGCATATTTGGCTCGGTATTTCTGCTACGGTCGTGTATATAGAACGCCTTCGAAACAACTCGAATTTCTTCGCGCCGCAACATCGTTAGAATCCTCCCCTCAAGAAGATCTCGTCAGAGAAATAGTAGGCATTGGTACTCCCGCCTTTACAACCGTCTACCTAGCAACAATACTCAAATTGAAGGTGCAAATTCCATTTCTTCCTTTCTCTCTTCAAATACAATTTAATTCTATTTTTTTTTTTAAATAAGTGAATTATAATTTTTTCTTATTTTTCTATTTTTTTCTATTTGCAATATAATAGTAATGCTATTAAACAATATAATAGTAATCTTATTAAACAATAAAATAGCAATATTAAAATAGAAAATGTAGTTTCATTGTCATTAAAGTAATTAGAAAATAAGACATATCATAATATTCAATTAAAAATATTTTAAGCTAATATCCAGTTTTTTAATCTAATGAAGTAGAAAACAATAACGAAAAGAATTAGAAATTATGGATAATTTTCTCTTGCATAAAATATTAATGAGACTTTTTCATTTTGTGGAAATGATCAATATATAAAATTCGTTAAAAAGTTGTTTAATTACAATATCATAAAAAATTTTATTAAAATATTTCTGGAAGTCTCAACACAGCAATATTTTAAAAATATTAATATAAAAATACTGATAATAATAACATAATGATAATGACGTAGCAAAACTTAAAAATGTTTGATTTAATTCTAAATACATCGCGTATATACTATTGTATAATAAATAGAAAATATAAATAGTAAACACAAATACACATATATATACACAATCAAATTATTATTAAGAAAAAATTATTACCTATCAGAAAATCCATTTATGTAATATTTATTGAAGTTTCTAAAAAATATTAATATATATAGCAATGTACATTCTCTTTATATGTATTATTACAATCTCTTATAATCTATAGTAATATTTTCCTAAAATCCGTTTCATTTTACTTGACCTGTATTCATTTTTTTATGATATCTTAAACTTGTATTTCAGAAACAAAGCATCTCCACATTCATGTACGTTGCAAACTTTTCTCATTATTTCAGTTAGTAAAACACGTTGGTAAAGTTAGAACTAACATCGTAGAAATATCCTGCATATTATAATAAAGCGCTTGCTGCATATGTTCAATCAAAAAAGTATAATTATCAAAGGTAAATGTTAAAAGCTACAGTAATTTAATATCTCTCTATATTTTTTAAACTATATATGTATTCTAAAAGTAATGACTAGAAGGACATATTAATGTCATATCTGAAAAAAATAAAGAGAGAAGAACATTATATATTTAAATAAACGTGATCTTTTATCAATATCAGAATGATGCCTTGTTTAATAATTAATAAATATTATATATGTAAAATACAAGCTATACATAGTAAATTTTAAAAGTAGACATTAAAAATTGTAAAAAATAAGAAGCATATACATTCTTTGTGACACTTGAATTTTAGAACTGTCATTTCAACAAAATCCAGAACTGAAATCAAAACGTTAAAAAGTCGGCTGCACTTTGTTATGTTAAATGTATTTGTCATTTAATATAAAATAATATATAATTAAGTGTGTGTTACATATAAGTAAAATCAAAAAGACAGACCCGAGCATATTTATGCAACGTCTATTTCAGTTACTAGTAAAATTCTCACTCTCGTAACAGCCGCTATATGTTTATTTACCTTGCAAATGTGCCAACATATGCAACAGAACATTCGTATTTTGACGTATATCGCTCAACATTTCTGTGTCGCATCTCTCAAAGTGAGTAGTACAGAAGAATGCGGATGAAAAACAATCGGTGAAGTTGATGACACCGTTAAAATGACATTCATCCGAAATGACTTTCGAAAATGTCACGCAATTACTTATCCTAGCTGCGGATTGACATTATCCAACATTGAAGTGCCTCTTTGTTCCATTGCAGATTAAAAGTAGTAAATATAATAGTTATAAGCAGCAAATATAATCCTCTGACTAATCCCTAATGCGGATCTCAAGCAAATTTAATTAATTTTGAAAAAATTGTATTTCAGAGCGAATTATAGGAAAGGACGGTTTTACTCTCTGAAGTATCTAAAAATTTTACTAAATACAGATCTAAAAGTAATTTTATTGAACCATTAAAACAATTACATAAGACACTCAAACTAATTGCTAGAATTATCAAAACTTTTTGCAATGTTACTCATTGTGTTTGAGATTCCTACATAATTATTTTAATGGTCTAACGAAAATATATTCAGATCTATATTTAGCTAAATTTTTACATATTCCAGCAAAATCGTTCTTTTCTTATATCTATTCACGAAATCATCTACTACTAAAATATTCGGTACATCAAATAGCATGACTTTGTTTCAGCAATCGATAAAATTAAATGCTACAATATTTCAATCGTCAGAACAAAGGAAAAAAATTGCATGTATGATGCTGGTGCAGCTTTGAAAAAAAAAGACGAATACAGTGCGTTATCCGTGCAATCCGATGTGGTCGGTTGCGATAAGAACCAAATGCACGGGTGTTATCTTATCGTTCCGGAGAGCACATACGGATCCTGCCATATGCCATTAACGCCCCGACGTATCACGCACGGTGGCCGCTTGTATGAAGAGTTATCGGGCGATCGTAACGAAGTTACCCATACGTCAACGTGCGGCCCGATAGCTCTCGAAATTTTTTTCCGAGCGCTTCGCCCACCCAGGAAATCTACGTCGTGCGGATCCTCGCATGACGAAACGGATCATTGCGTCCGGTTTTATCGGCGTAGCGGCGATATAAATCTGTCAGAATGTTCGAGGGAGTTATATCATACGTGAGGCTCGCGCTCCATCTCCTCTCAACAAGGATCCATTGGGATCGAATGGTGTTAAAATATCGGTGCGATACGTGACCCATTTTAAACACAATTAAGAAATCTATATACATCGGAAATAGTAAGTTGAAGTAGTAAGTTCTATAAATAAAAGTATATGTCAAGTCAGATTAGTTCAAATTAATTTAACTATCAAACATTTTCAATAAATATAAATATTAGAAACTCAAAAATGACTTATATTAAAAAACTTATATCAATAGTTATGTTAAGAAAATTTTTTTAAATATATATAATACATCTATGTATATAAATATTTAAAATAGAAATAGATAGACAGGATTATATAATATATGCAACCTAGTTTAAATCAAACCGGGTTAATTCAAATTAATTTAATTATTCAAATGTTTTCATTAAATTAAAAATGTTAGAAATTAAAAGAATATTAGTTATTGATAATATTATGGATCAATATCTGTGTTAAAAATTCGTTCTATTTAAATCTGAAAAATATCAAAAAATTTGACACAAGTTAAAAAAACTTTCATTCATGTTCATTTAAATATTTTTTGGAAAAATAATTATCTTTTTAGGTATAGTATTTAAAACATAAGTTTCATTCAGTTTAAATCAATTATAATAACAAGTATCATAAAAATTTTTAAAAAGTATTTAAAAAATTGAAAAATACCCGAATGCAGTAACTATATTAAAATTTTGTACTAAATTGAATTTTCCAGATTGAAAAAGATAAATTAAATTTATTAAAATTTTTATATTAAATTCTGTTGTGAGAATAAAATAATTTAAAATTTAACATATCTATTAACTAGCAATTTTACACAGAAAACCAATCCTGCTAATGCTGTCGATACTTATAGAGCTTTGGCTAGGTGGACTTTCATTAGTACATAATCGCCACAATAACTTTTTTCCAGCTTACAAAACGAGTGATATAACACCTGATATCCTCCAACGTCCGATATCTACTGCGAGAGTCAGTTGATGCGGTTAAGGTTTATCGAGAACATAAGAGGATTTAGGAGGTCACCCCTACTTGCTGCTGAATAGAACACACAGGAACAAAAATACCGTGCTCTATTCACTTTGATGCAGTTCCCGAGATAAGTACAAGCAGAGAACGCGAAACACAGTACCCGCATTTATGTGCATATCTAAAGTTTTGTACCAAAAACCAGCAACAATACGTGAAGTACTAAAGCAACAACTGAAATGAAGTGCCAACAGTTAGACACAAACATTTGTGTGTAATTTTTAAATATAATGCAATTTTTATAAATAACAATTTAATCATTTTTTCCATAATATATTTTTCCATAATATATTCGCATAATCAAAAGTGATACAACTCAAAAAAAAACATAATTTTTGAGTTATTATTATGAATGAGTTAAGTAAACATTGCCTATAATCAATTAACAAAAATAA
This sequence comes from Mycetomoellerius zeteki, assembly GCF_001594055.1. Taxonomy (NCBI): domain Eukaryota; kingdom Metazoa; phylum Arthropoda; class Insecta; order Hymenoptera; family Formicidae; genus Mycetomoellerius; species Mycetomoellerius zeteki. Next base: position 976,549 of record NW_017257409.1, on the reverse strand, counting down.
ACTTCTTCATAAAAAAATCATTTATAAAGAAATCAATAAAAAATTTAGGAAAATGATAGATTTTTTAAATCTTCAAAAATTTTCACAATTTAAAAAAAGTGGTTCTTAAAGGTAAAACAAAAAGGACAAAAATAACATTTGATTTTGTTAAGAATATATTCTTTTTATCAATATTATTTGATTACTTAATAGTTTTCCGTCAAATTAAAAAATAATTTTTCTTCTTTTTTGGGAAATTTAATTTTTTGAGTTGTCTCACTTTTAAACTGAGGGAGCGATATATTAAATGTATGCAAAAGATAAAGTTTTTAGATAACAAAATTTAATTGAATCAAAAGTAGTTAAGCTAGTTCACTTTCAACTAATCTTTTCTATTTCTCATCTGTTGTCACGTAAAGTTTTGATATATTGTTTAACGTAAAAGCTCTTTTGTATTCTTTCATTTTCATGCTTTTCAGCATCGAATCTTCTAGCTAGTCTATATTTATTATGCTTCTTTTATCGTGCAAAAGAAATTAATCTCTAGCGGTGTTTAAAATATATAAATTAAAAAATATTTTTTGTGAGATATCTCATACATAATTATCATGTTCCCTAATATAAAAACATTCAAGACGTCTTCTTATAGTTAGAGAGCGGCGAAAGCTAAGTTTAAAGTTATTAAATTTCGATTCGATCGGTTTCAAGAAATCGCGAGGCTAACAGTGTACGGCCATGATCAAAAAGGAAGCGGCACAAGTGATCATGTATTCAAGATCGTTGCGGTCTCAAGGTGCATAAAGAGGCGAACGTTAGCGGCGGTATTAACGTAACCGACGCTCTACTTACTTTCTACTTAGGTGGTCGAGAGATGCGCAAGGAGTCTAGCTTTGGCTGGAACGACGAGCTTTTCCCGGGCTTGTCGGCTTCGCTACCCCGTCCTTTAGCCTCTTCCTATCATCTTCTCTAACCATCTTAAAGTTTCGCCCGCATCGTGTACTCTTCTTCCGAAAAGTCGCTTCTATTATTTCAATTATTAAAACGCACTGCACTGCGGCGCTTTGTTGCCTCTCTCTGGTATTTCCCGACGCTTTTAAGCCCACGCCAGTAGTCGGGGCGTTTTCCGATCAACTCCCCTTCCCTCCTCTTACCCTTCATCTACAACTACCATTACTATCTGCCGAGGTCGAGGATCGTGACGGTCGAAACGGTGAAACTTTTGACTCAAACGTTGGCGACGATGTATGGCGAGCACGGAGGACATGACGAGTCTGTCCACGCGAATAGCACGGAACCATGGTGAGGGTTTCGTGATTGTCGGCAATAAAAGTTACCGATTGCCATCTAAATGTATGCGAAAACGTAGCGGCGCTTCTGTTGTTCGATGAAAGGGACGAATGCCGGTGACGCAAGTTAACTAAGCTCAGATCAGAAGCAGAAGGGTGCTTTTCGACTACGTGCTTTGCGGTTACATCGCGTTACGCTAAGCGCGATGCACGTAATATTCGGCGATTACGAGTTAATTACGCGGCACGGCAAAATTATCTGCCATTATCGCCGCTAATGAAGCAATTTCTGACACCTACTTAATTGCGCTCGGATGAATGAACGGGCGAGTAGATTTGGGTGCGCGCAGTTGCGGCATTTCTCGCGACGACGATATAAAGCAACGCAATTAGCGGAAAATCTACGTTACATATTGCACGCCATACAATTATAGATATTAATAATGTGACCACGGTTACGAGGTCTCCAGATTTCGACTGGAGACTCCAGTTTTCAGGACCAGTCTCCAGTTCCCCAGCAGATGGGAAAAATCTCCAGTTTTTCGCTTGCACGGGGTATTTATTAATTGCATATTTAAATTACGTGGAAAGTAATAAGAAAGTCTGTGATTATGTTTACAGTTTATGTTATTTTACGAATAATAAAAAAAGTTTATAATTGTGTTCGTACTGTATGTATAAATCTTGTACCTAATAATAATAAGAAGGTCTCTGTGATTGTGTTGATACGTTGGTCAAATATTAATAACGAAAAAAAAATCTGTAACAGTGGTCGCAGAACATGAATTAAACCTTGCGCCTTTTTCTTTCTTTTTTTTTAATGAAACGATTATCATCCGGTCTCCAGTCGAAATATGAAATCTCCAGCGCACGGACCTTCGGGCCCCAGCCGTTATACAATGTTCGGGACCTGGTAACCGTGATTGTGACATGAAAGGCTTGTAAAGATGATTTAAAATAAATTATCTACTCGTCTACTATCAAGAGGTTACGTCGCGTAAATAATGTATAAAATATTGCAATAATAATACCTAATAATAGTAATAATAACTTATTGCATCTATATAAGATTTACATGAAGAAAAAAGAACAAGAAAATTATAGATACACTGAGAAAAAAAATTTGTTCAACTAACTAAACACATTTAGTTGTTTGAATTTAACCAAATTGAATTTAATCTTAGTCTGCTTAACAAGCTGTTCAATGTTAAACAGGCTACGGTTAAATTCGATTAAATAAAATTTGTTGAATTAACCAAATTTGCAAACAACTAAATGTGTTTAGTTAGTTGAACAAATTTTTTTTCTCAGTGTACGCAAATGGTGAAATACCATTAAAACCTGTTACAATGCTTATTATAGATGGAAAGAGATAAAGAGATAATAGTTAATAATTAAACGTAAGAGAATACGTGCTAGCAACATTATACACATTCGTATACACATCCATATGCTCATTTACACGCATGTAGGTATATGTATATAAAGTCAGGTATTGAGCAGGTAATGAAACTAAACTGTTACATATATAAGTAAGTATAAGCATCAAAAAGTTAATTCAAGAATCGAATATATTATTTAGAATATGCGAAAATAATATAATAGAGGAAAGTCATCGATACTGACATATTAGGTCTCCTAAAGCGACATCCCCTTTTTCTTAGAAACTAACTTTTGCACCTTATTAATACTAATAAAAACATGATCTGTTTAGCTAATTAAAGAAGTACGAACTCATAATTCATATATTTGTGGCTTATTTTTATATCAAATCAGCTAAAAACAAATTCTATGAATCCGAGAAGAAAATTCTTACGGTGTTCTTTTGCAAATTGCGTAATTAAAATAATAGTGACTGTATTATTGATAATATTATGTCATTTTAAATGTTTATAGTTTCATAAATTAGTTTTCTTTGCAGAATAGGATATACCTTTATTTATAGAATAGGAATGTTAGCATTATTGCCTGCTATGTCAGTTTTGGAGCCCATTTTGTCAGACTCTCATTTTTGCATAACTTACGAAAAACTTAATTATTACAAAATTGCGAACAGTATTGTAAAAACTGCTTATACTATCTGATAGAAGACACTTTTTAGTTTGTATTTATGTTTTTGAAGAATTTTTACCTTTTGTTTAAGAAATATTGTTTAAAAACAAAGTGGTACGTCAGTATAGGTGATCTTCCCCTATAAAATATTTGTAGAATAATAGATTGTTGAAACAACAATCTATCATATTCCTCGAAATATAATTCAGTCAATTTAAGATCTCGCGTCAATTTCGAGAACTTGTATTTATTTTTACCAATATAGATTAACTTTAATCTCGGTTTAATTTACGAATTACTTACTTTTTATCATCTTCTAGCTTTAAGAATTAGAAAAGATAAAGAATAATTTAAGAGAGATTGAAGTTAATTTACATTAATAAAAATAGGTTTTAGAATAACAAAATGCCTTAATTTTGAGTGCAATTGTTTTCAATATATAAGCTTTACTCCTTCGGTAAAATTTTGTTTTTTTAAATTTACTCTTAAAAAATATATTATTTGCATATTTTATTAATTTTTATATAATCAAATAATATATTAATGAATTCTTGAAATTCAATCAATGAAAATAATTAAATGAAAGCAATGAGAGCAATAAAACGGTGCGGTAATTAGTGTGCTATTAATAATCAATATATTAGTGTAATTACATTCAATATAGATATAAATTGGCAGATTTGTTGTACATTTTGGCTTAAGAATAAGAAACGTTCGACAAACCCGACAGTTTGTATCTATATTAAATGTAATTACAATATATTGATTATTATTAATAGCATACTAATTACCGCGTCGTTTTTTTGTTCTTATTGCTCCCATTTATTTTCATCAATTTTCACATCTCAAACGTACATTTAGTGTTTTAAAAAAAAATAAATAATAACTGGTAGTGCCATGTGCAAGTCAATTTGTTAAAACTGATAAATTGATTAAACACAGTTTGATTATCTCAAGTTATTTATTTGAATGTTCCTTTTCTGAAAACAGTTGTCGTTTAGAAAGTACTGTCTCGCGACGCTCATTAGCATTCGATTTCCAACTACAATCGTCTTCGTGAGTCAGTATTTTCGATTGTTACGATGAAACGACTACTGTGAGCGGATCGTGGTAAGAACATATATGTACATATCCCGGCACACGGTCGAACCAAAAGCATAGGGGAATTGCTCCCTAATTTTGGAGCTGCTCGGCTTATACTCTCTCGCTCTTCTAACGACTATGCCTCACGCCACGCGATTACCATGGGACTTTTGGGGGTGAACGATGCCATCGATTTTGAAGTCACAGTATAGTCCGCTGCCGTCTAACTCGTGTCTATGTGTTTCCATTTACATGTCGCAGACATACGCGGTCATGTGCGTTCAGTCGAAGTATCCAATGTATCTAGTAATACGTACTATTTTTCTGAGAAGTATAGTTCTCAAAATTTGGTTTTCGTAGAAATTAAATTACCAATTGGCAGATATATAAGCTATTGATTAAAAATAATATTTCTGAAGCAGATAAAATTACGAATTCATTTCTTATTGCATCAGCTTGTAATGTTTCTGTCACAAGATATATGTTCATAAATGTTCAATCGGTTATTTAAATTGTGTACAGTAAATAATTTTTCAACGTTAATAAAATTATTCAGAATTTTTCCTATATCATATTTATATACACCTTCACAAACAAATCGTGCATTGGATCTACGGATATATATAGTAAATCGAGGTCGAATCTTTTGAAAATGTCTATACTAAATACAAAAATGTGATATTTTCATATTTAGGGATTGCATAAAAATTAATGACTACGCATCTCTTTACATCATTGAAAATTATAATAACGTAGAAAAAATATGTAGTATATTTATAGAGGAACAAATATATTTTTTATTTTGTATATACTCGCGCATTATACTCGGCAGTGTTCAGAGATGGCCGACAATGAAACTGTCACGGAGCAATATTTTCCCGACCCGTCAGTCCAATATCGCGCGACACGCACAGTATTTAATTCCCAACGCCGTATTTAATGTACATTGCATTAATTGAAATTTTGCGAGTCCAGCGACGTGTCCTCAATTTTAATGTCGTTATCGCTGTAAACGCTATCGTTACGAAATCTGCATTTATCCTGACGCTTTCCTGCTGCACCGTTAATTAATTTTGTATTACAACACTCTAATCTTTCAATTACTTGTAATACAAAATAATATACTATACATATTTATTACGTATTAACATAACATACATATACAACTAAAAAAATTAAGATTTCCAGAGAAAAGAAGAAATATTGTATTATTTTTTAACTCAACAGAAAGTTATTGACTTGGAAATAATATCGACAGAAGAAATATTAACAAACATGCACTTTCATTTCACAATTCCCGAAAAATTACCTATTTTGAATTGTGACAACTTTGACTTTTAAACTACTCTTTTTTAAGTTATAACGATTTTGACGATTTTTTAAATTGTGTCACTTTTGAAGTAAGAAAGCGATATGTATAATTATAAAATCTACATAGAACTATTAAAAGCTATCATTGTTGCAATTATAATAGAACAATGTCTACAATTTATACATTATGAAAAATTATTTTAAGAATTCAAAAAAGATAAAAAATTTAAAAGAAGATTTAGAATCGCAGAGGAAGCGTCAATCTTGATTTAAATAAAAAAATAAATTGTACCTCTAACTGAGCTCGCTAACATGAATGCATAGAGCTAATTTTACTCGTCGCTCACAGCGTCATCCGTCACTTGAAATTGGCAGATCGTAGTAGTAGCCGCCTTCTCTACTTAATTACGTAAGCAGGCTGACATTTCTCGGTGACTTCGCGACAGAAATATTTGGCCGGTAATAGCATACGACTCAACGTCGTTTTACATTTTACTGTAGATTGCCTCAGTCGAAAATGTCTATCAGTTTAAATTAAAATTTAATTATTCCACAGTACTTGAACGTAGTTTAATAAAGGTTTTGTATGAAGATGACAACAGCAGGCGACAAATGAATTTTATCGAAATTTATTTGAAAACGTATGAATTTTCGTTCAAGTGCTTTGAAACTCGAGACGGATTGTCTGCAGAAACCGTCGAGTTTCTTGATTGAAATGTGAGTCTGCTGCTAACGGTGTCCATTCCATTATTGTCATAAAACTATTGAGATACAGAAATAGATTTGTTAAATTATATTCGGAATTCTGAATTATATCCGTTTAACTTAGCAAAAATAAGTACAATGTATTAGTTATATACATGATTTTGTGCATATATGTGTGTAGAGCAAAATTTAAAAGTATTCTGGGATGTATATTAATAACTTAAAGAGTAGATGTTAGATATATGTTATCTTTCCAACGAATCTTATGCAAACTAAAAAGTAATTCATCATTCTATGACAAGGCAGAGAAGAGAGACAGAAAAAAGGAGATCGAGAAAGCTCTCAAGTGAGATGAAGATTTAATGCATATAAGGAAAAAAATAATAAGCAATGCGTAGAATGCCACAAGATAAATGATATTATCTATTACAGAAGATCAATATATTGTAATTATAAATTAAACTTACGTAAATAACGAAACATGATGAGGATGTACATGAAGAAAATTTTGCAAAATTAAAGCAGCAACTTTGCATTTTAAAGTAGAATGTACAATGCTACGTTAAAGGCGCTCTTCAAGCATCTTATGGTGGCATTGTGTGATATATAACCGACGTAGACCTTTCGAGAGCCCCGTCACGGTCCTTAGAAGCCAGCGCATAAAACCTTGGTAAATAGAACATAAATTTCTTGCCGGCGATGGGGAGACGCGTTCAAATAAGAGAGCAACGAGCACGTCGTCGACCAGCCAACGTTATCTTCGCTCGCGCGTAATGTCGGCAAACCTGTGCGCGCACTCGTCTCAGTTGCCGGTACATTCTGAGTATATCCAGGGGATGATAATTCCTAGCAGTCTGGCAAACGATCAACATCGCACGCGCATTCGACGTATATCTCGTGTAAACTTGTCTGACTCCCGCTGGGGCTGTGATGCGGGCGGAGACAGATAGCGCGGCAAAGGATTAGACTGGTATAGGTAGTCAAATAACTGTTCCGACATCTCTCTCAACCCAGGCAATAAGTCATTTGCTATCCGTAAATTGTTTAAAAGAAGAGAAAAGTGTTCAATAGCAAGAGATCTAATATTAATGTTCTTCCCGATCGTATTGAAACTACTTCCCAAATATAACACATTATGTTGGTTTTATGTACGTTTTCTAATATATGTCTTTTAACGATTATGAAAACATTAGATACGTTCAGGAAATGCATATGAAACATATATAAACCAACACACGTTACTTGAGTTAGGAATCGTTATAAATAGGAAGAATTATATATATGTTTAAAATATTAAAATTTTACCTAAATTTTTGTTTCATCTTAATTCCTAATAAGATTCAACTTCTCTAGAATGAGTTACGTGACGTAATTCATTCGATACCTAAAAAAGGCATGTCATAAATAATTAAAGGAATTTATAAGGCAATTTTTAGAAAATTAAAGTAATTGTATTTTCGTATTACTAAATATTAAAAATAATCCAAAAGAAGTTCGGAAGAACGATGCAAATCTTCTACGAAATATCCCAGAAAAGATTAAACTTCTCCGAGATAGTGAATTCATAAATGTAATCCTGTAATCGGGCTTCATAAATGCTCTTAATGTTTAAGTAAAAGTAAGTGAAGTAAAGGCATTAGCATCAGAGCGGAAATTGGAATAGTTAATGGAAACGATATAAATCTAACTTATAATAAAATTAAATTAATATAACAGCTAGCTTCATCAGCGCTCTCTACACCTTTGATATATTGTAATTTATTACTCTCAGCGTTACAAATAAGATATATAAGTACGAACGCTATTGTGTAGATTAATTAATAACGTTTATTGCGTCCCCACGTTAATGTAGCCTGAAAAGGCCTAAATAGATCGTCGTAGTATACATCAATTGCACTAATTTACGCGTTTCCCTCATTACGAGACGCGCGCAACATCGTAACACGGAACATAAGTTCGAAGGAGCGCGTGCAAAGCTGGAACGCGGTAAATGCAGCGCGACATTCTAGCACGACTGTGAGGAACGCGCGCGCAACTAATTGTCCTGATTTATGCACGTAGCGCGAAACGCTTAAGCAGCATCGGCCGACACCGCAACCACGCGAGGGGAACGCGATATTCAATTATATGCCCAGCTGGCGACCGTCCAATCGTACTTCGGTCGCTTTGATACCATTCGTTCGATCATCGGTCGTGCGCGCGGCTCTTCTCCACACTACGTCGATAAGGGCGGACTAAGCGCGACCACGCATGAAACTACCCCATTCCCTTTCACAAGCATAAGCCTGTGGACGCGGAAGCTACATATACCGCTCGTGGTCGATCGATGGTATCCAAACGAGTAGTAAATGTACCTAGCCCTCATGACTCTCGAATTTTTTTTCGGCAAATTTACATCTTGCGTTACAAATTAACTGGAATAAAAGAGGTAATAGCCAGAATAAAAAAAGTTGTTTCATTCAATTATTTTTTACCACATAGGAATACATTTAAAAAACTATTAATTAAACAATGATAATGTTAAAATCAGATTCTGTGTGTATCTATTATTTATATATTTTTTAATCAATGTATGCATTTCGAATAAATTATTGTATAAATTGCGTTGTATAAATTCTATTCCATTGTACGTATAATGATATATAAGTGCGTTAAAATAGTTTTTACTGTACTCTATTTGTCTTGCGATCAAAAATAAAAGGACGGTGCACAAGCATAGCAAAGAGTCATATTGATCAGATTTAATAATTTTTGTAACGCTTCGTTCTTTTTAGTCTCCTGTTTATCTCCAATTTGCAAAAATATAAACTATATATATCGAAGCTTAAAACAGGAAACAAAAATAATGACAATGAAATTGTATTTAAAAATGGTATAAAGTACGTATACCATTAATTTCATTATTGTTACTATTTTTGTTTCTTTTTTCAAGATTTGATATAGTTTACGTTTTTGCAAATCGGAGATAAACGGGAAAATAAAAAGAACGAGGCGTTAATATTGCAAAAATTAGTAAATCGTATCAAGATGATTCTTTGTTATGCTTGTGCACCATCTTTTTATTTTTATTCGCAAGAGCAATAGCACAGCAAAAACTATTTTAACGCAACGAGCAAAACAAAAGCTGCGTGAGGTCATAAATCGATCTGGCTAGAAAATGTTGGCGTAATGACCGTGCTATATCTTACGGCCTCGCGTCTCCCTTTTGTGGTTGGGCTGCGCAGTTGAGGATGGCAGTTCCATCATTGTCACCTGGGGGTAGCGAGGAGCCAGTTTCAATGTAATGTCATTGCGCGTCTATTTATCATAGAGACGTACATATTTTTCTTTAGGACGTCTGCAGTATCGTGCAGCTTCATGAGCAGGGATTCGATAAAAACTCTGCTAGATTATTTCCGGAATCCTTTAATCTCTTTCCACGCCAGCTCCGCTGAAACCCATCGCTCTCCCATGGGGTGCCATTTCCTTATATCAGCAAAGCGCGTTGTAACTTCAGAGTAACGTTTCGTGTACTATATACATGTAGAAGTTTGTACGCTTTTTATCATTACCGACAGAATGCATTTTGTATTAAATGCAATAAACTTCACCAAAAACCTTACGTTTTGAATTAAGATTTTCAATCAAGAAACATTCTTAATCTCATTTCATAATTCTTTATCTGAAAGAAACTATCCTTTTTAGAGAAATGCCAAATCTACGAATATAACTAAATTAAAAGAGCAACAATTAATATAAGAAGATAATATGTTTCTTACTTATTTTTTTTATTTGTACCAAGTAAATAAAAAATATTTTATAATTTGTCTTTTTTTTGTAAAATTAAAATATAAAAGAACACATTGTATTAACGTATTAAGTATTTTAATAAAAAACAATTATGTTTATGATTAAATTATATCTTCAATATTTATTGCCGTTTAGAATACGTTTCTCTCTAATTGCGCGATTAACGCGTTCGTGCGAAAATCATTTAATCCACGATGAACTCAAGGAGAAGCATGTCAGAAGCTTCGATAACATCAAAAGCCCTATGAAAGGAGCGTACCTTATGTACCATGTACGCAGACATGTGCCTTTTCACACCGTGAATTTCTATTATCGGAGATGCTCCGAATTACCGCATACCGGAAAGGATGCAGATTGGTACCAGTCTATTCCCCTTTTCCGCGCCTCTTTACTTACCCCATGTCCTTCCTAAGCGGCATCCTCTCATTCTCTCAAGCATGAACCATCAGCTTAGCTACCAAGAGGATATGCGCTTGAAGGATAAAAAAGGAAGATCGAACGAGAGCACTAGGAAAAGAGAAGCAGAGAGGAAGAGGGTTGGAAATGTGTAGATGGTTGAGAAGAACGGTAGGAGGCTAAAGTTGACAGCGGAAAAATTGGAAAAACGTGGATTAAAGGGCCTTTTACGTGACGGAAATACCTCTGTTGAGACGACGAGATTCAACCAAAACGAAGATGGCGTCAATTCGGCGGTGTTCCGAGAGATCGAAAAACGGCTGGGATGGTCGACGCGCGAAGTCTTACGAAATCGCCGCAGTTTGTTGGCATCCGTCACTAATTGGTATCATCAAAGCGCGACGATGGAAAACCCCGATCGTTGGAACAATGAACTATTAATCGAAGTTAGTAAAGTGAAATGCACGCCATCGCGACCCTCGCGATCCCAAAGACGTTCCAAGGTTGAGACTCGATATGGAAGTCCGAGTTTTACGGTCGACGCTGGAAGTTCCTCATCGTTCTCTTTGGACCGCTCCACAGGATTAAGCTCCAACGTCAAGCGCGTATACAGGGAAGTTGGGCAGCTACCGAGCCGCGGCACGGGCTTCCTTACTTTGCCTAGCTTGGGAAATTTAAAGGTGAACTCGCGGCTCAAGAGCCGCCCTCGGGGGTGGAGCGAGGAGTCGGCAAAGTTCACCGTCGAAAAGAAGAGATTTCGACGAGAAACTTCGGCTATGAACTCGGCCGCGGTACGCGTAGCCGATTATCGATCATCTCTTCGTCGATGCGCCTATAATTCTTTTGGGATTATCCGACGTCCTCAATGGCTCGCGTGCGATAAGTTGGTTGTTTCTAATTAATGGAAGTATTACGAGCAAGTTAGTTCAAATGAGCTTCTCGCTTGAGTAAATCGAAGTTAATTTCAACATACAAAGTTCGTTAATGACGTCATCATATTAATCTTCGGTAAAAGCTGAAGAGAAACGTCAGCAGTAAATATAACTTCCTACTTTCTTCATATTTGTCTTAATTAAATTATGTTATAAAATGTTTATATATTAAACATTTCCGAATATTAAGTTTTTTAATAATATAATAAATAAAACCTATATAATAAATAAATATATTAAAGATATATTACACACATAAAAAAAATAAAACAATTATGAAAAAATTACAAATTTCTCTATATTGTATTATAAAAGAAATACAAAAAGTTTGACCGAGATTTAATAGAATCTGGGTCAAAAATTATTTCAATATAAGGTACATATGTTTTTAAAGAGTAATTACGATAAAATGAAAAAATGTTCATTTAAATTATAAAATTATTATTAAATATTGACCTTATTAAACTATTTTATATGTATAAAACATTCATTTTTATACGAAAAAGAAATAAATTTTATATTCTAGTTCTTATTACAGAAATTATAAATACATCTGATACATTTTTATTCATCTTGCATTTTATAATGCGATCAATACTCGTGTAATTCTCGCAAAGAGAAGAAATTATCTTATATAAATAAGTATAATTTTTATATAATATATATATCACTTAATTAAGTTAATAATATCATTCAATTACTCTTTATTAAAGTGATTAACAATGCAGAAATTCTAGAAATATCTCTCTTTCTCTCAATTTTATAATTATTAAGATTAAAAAAAATGGCACTTGACTATTTTATAAGGAAAGTCAATAAAATCTTTCACATTCTTGTAATTTCGAGAACTTTCGAAGTTGATGTATTTTTACGAATATCTGGCAATTGCAATCGTATTCTTGTCCTCGATAAATTTACCACAACCAATAGCAAAAATCATATAGCGTACTTGCAGCAGGAAAATCAATAGCAATCAGGAGCCGCAAGATCGGTGCGACAAGCGCCCGATTCTGATACGCGAACGACAGGTGGGTTTGCGGACGGCGACGAGTTCCAGGCCATTACTACTGCTGAATATTTCAGCAATGGGACGCGACAGTAGGGTGGTTACCTGAAGGGGCCACCAAGGGAACGGACCACCCCCGTCTCTATTATTTATTACGTTACTCGAAGGGAGGGAGTGAGGCCCTCCTCCACTCGTAGCACTGGCCAGATCCTCCTACCGTTTCCTTTTCCCCCTGCCTCGACTCTAGTGCATCATTGCACATTATTCATACGACGAAATTTGAATTATACATTCGATAGGACGTCGCGACGTACGACACCACTGCGTTTCCAGTCTGAACGTGACGCCACGATGCTAAATACCTTGCCCGTTGCACCCTGCGTTTAAGGAGCAATAACCGACAACGACTTTGAATGTTCGAATGCAACATGATGTTTTACGAAATGTAAATGCTCGTAAACGTGCAATAGATAAGCGTATGCATTAAATAGATAAGACATATTTAATATAATGGGGCTCTTCAAAATGTTATTTTTGTTTTATAATTGTTGCTTGAAAATTGAGGTACATAACTAAAAAATTTGCTTTATATAATAATAGAAGCGTTATTTTAATAATTATCATAAGTATCGCTATTTTCTCAATTTCCATTTCCTTTTTAAAATTAAATTTAATAAATCTAGTATAGGGGAGAGTTGCTGAATGCATACCACTTAATCTATTATATTTTTTATTATATTTTCCATTTGGCATTGTTTTGTATGCAAATGAACATTAGAAATAGTAGTTTGAGATATTGGACGCTTATTATTACATGTTTAACTTTCCACCAATAACAAATTCATTTGTTATAAGTCTTTTTGTAATGCTGCAAAAGGTACGATTTAGGCAACCGGTCACTTAAATCGTACCTATAGGTACTTTTTATCATATTTCCTTTGAAAGTATTGAATTTATGAATGAAAACAATTAAAAGTATAAGATTAATAAAAGAAATCATTAACTAATACCTAATAATTAATTAATACCTAATTTTAATAATTTATTGAAGAAAATCAAATATTTTATAATTATTAAATAACAATAATGAAAAAAAATAACACCAAAATAAAATTGGTTTAAATATATTTTGCACTTGACATTTATATTGATATCAATTATTAGTTTTATTATTGTCAGTTATCAGTCTTATCTTTTGATGATACGATTTAGGAAATTTGATGGATTTTGTAAAAATATCGATTTAATGTTTACAATGGTTGCAAATATGTATATACAGTGAATGTAAAATATTCTACAATAAATCTTCTTTCATGAAAATACAAAAATTTATAATAAAATTGGATGATCGCACTATTATCAACTACATAAGTTGATTAAAAATTAATATCAGATGTACCTGATTTTTTAAAATGCCGCTAATGTCCATAAAACAAGACGTAGACTATTATATTTTTGTCTATATTACTAATTTCTCTTATATAATAAATAATATATTTTATATTATTGTTACTAAATATTGCCTATATTAACTGATAATATAAAATATTGATGAGATACGATTTAGGCGACCAGTACGCATTCGGCAACTCTCCCCTATATAATGTGTTTCTACATTTTGTCCTATTTTAGTATTTATTACTTTTAATCTGCTACTGACTTCTTAAAATCATTAATTAAAAATAAAGAAGATAATTATAGATTCAACATAAAAACCCAATTCTTTTCATGTATCACAACTTTTCTTAACTTGTCTCGCTTTTATTTGTCGCTGACTTTTATATCATGTGAGTGTGTATTTGATCCTTTCCTTTTTGACAGAAAATATTGAGATTTATTTAGTTGAACTTCGCAAACGAGTCATACTGAAAGAAGAGAAACTGGTATTAAAAAGATGTGATTGTGTCTATACGCGAATATAAAAAAAAAAAATATGAATTGTTCCCATATCCCTCGTAAAACGAGTCACGCGCACGCGTGTACCATATATACAATCGGTCGAAACGCGCGCAGTAGTCCGACGATCCGGAAATTGAATCTGGCAATAGACTGCCTGTGCGAGTAATTTTTCCTCCAGCTCATGTTGTGACACCAGCTCTTCAGATGTATTTATACGAACAATTTTTTTACATTCCTTCCATATGCACTGTCGTTACCGGTAACATTATTTCGGCAAATAATTTACCAATATTAATCAATTGTCGCTCACATACAATAATATATGTAGAACAATCGCATGAAGAATCAAACAATTTCTGTAAACGTAGGTTTTATTTAAAAATGTTTCGTTGATAAATACGTGATTCATATATAAAATAATTTAAATCGGATAATCACAACAATGTGAAAGAACGATGTAACAACTAAAGTTTATTTTGTAAAGAATTTACAATGTATTATAATAGATTATAGGAAAAAATAATAACTTTTTTATTCTTTGTTCATTTGATGACTAGCTCAGATAAAGAGAGTAAAACCATGATAATAAAAAGTACATTAGCACACAGGTAATTATAGCGTGAAGGAGAAAGAATAAGAGAATAAGAACAGATAACTGTGAAATTCAAGCGCACAGGTACGTATTCTAAAGAAATGTACATCAAAGTACCATTGGGATTCTTCCCTGGAGACGAAAAGTGTGAAAATCCAGAAATACTATTTTACACCTTTAGAAAGGACTCTCTAGAGATATACAGGGGTTAGTCGACTTCCTTTTAAATCGACGTGGAATTAATCTAAAATTAATCTGAAATTAACTATTGTATAACCAACGATTAAGCTATTATGTTCCTAAATAGTTGACTTAAAAATACAACGTTTATTACGCTTCTTGTTTGAGAAATATTCCAATAAATGTAAAGTAATTAAAATTAATATTTGACGATTAAAATATATATGAGGAAACAACTTATTAAATTAATAAATCAAAATTAAAGAAAGAATTTTATATAGTCTTTAAAATTAGATTTAATTAAAAACTAATCAAGTAAGATATTTAAGATTTGAATTTAAGAATAATATTTCTTCAATAAGCTGTAATTTAACAAACAAAAATACATTTAAAAAATGTAATTATTTTATGTAATATGGAAAATGTACCTATATTCAGCTGCCGCGTGATTAAGACATTAATTTTATGTATCTGAAAATAAATAATTACTATTAAATCAAATGTATATTAATTATAACAAAAGCAATCATCTTCTCACGACATAATTGTGATGTCTCTTCTGATTAATCGAATTTTCTGGATATTTTCCCACTTCAGTCTGCAATTGAGTGCCAAGTCGTAACGATTAAGCTACTATTTTCTTGGCGGTACGCCCATCGTTTCCTTTGAACTTACAGCTTTCTAGCTCAAAGTGTAACAATTTCGTTTGGAATATACGTGCTGTGCACACGGTAACTTCTTTCACACTGTCAACTGACTTAATAAAAATATCCACTGATGGTAGAAATACGAAATTTAATGATCAAAAATTTAACTTACTAAATAATTAATTACACAAATGTTTTTGCAAAACAATTATAGAATTATTAATCGTTCCGATTGATTGTGGTAATGAATTTGGAGTAATGATCTACTACAAATTGCAAATTCCGGAACGGTCGTCTCTGAGCTCACGTTAGCTTTGTTTAAACAGAAAAGAGCGCGATTTAAAAATTCATAGGAAAACAGTCCGTGTGAGCGCACGAATAGCTTGGCTCTCACATATCCGCCATAAAACGGATCGCGTGTACTGTAGGATAGAAAGCATACTTCGACCGCCGGTTACGGTTCATCGTTGATCCGGAAATTGGATCTGCCAATAAACTAGTTGTGCAAATAATTTTTCTTCTTTTTCCCCTGTGGCATCAATCAGAATTGTTGGTCCCGCGCGTGCATTCATACGCTGACAATTCACGCTTTCTCATTTTGCGTATCCCTAGAAACAATTTTCTTCCCCTCATCTCGCAATTTACATGGGAATAAAATAATTCGAAGAATATGTCAGTAGAAGCTTAAAATACATTCTAAATGTGCACAATTTTAGAATTGTTCGTTAATTTCCAATATTAATGCAAACTTATATGACAACTGACATGAGAAAAAAGTTGAAATAATTTATATGGAAATAGCGTGGCGTCCAAAAGACACGCAAGTTGATGCACGCGAGTTTTTGGAACTAAAAGTTCTTTACTAATTTGTCGTAAAAATGCATGTTTTTGAAGTTCCAATGTACGAGACAATCACTTATCTACGTGATAAATTTGTATAGTAAGTATATTGATTACTGACTAGACAAAATATTATACTATAACATTTCTCCATTTTTTCAAGATTTATTTTTTAATTAGATTACAGCTAATTTTGCCTTATAAAATATATTGGTTAAATACTGTTTCATAAACCCCTATCAATGTTCTAAATTTCAAAGCAATTTATTATTACTTTAAAAGAATCATTTATTCTTATTTATTATTAATTTAACATATATATTTAAATAAATGAAAAATGAAAGAAAGAAATATATTGTATCATTAAATGTTTCGTAGTATTATTGCATATATATACATCAATTGAATGATACTCACGATGTCTGAACAGAAATAACTTCATTAATTTTCACAAAAAATAGATAATAGAGAAGTGAATCACCACGTTGAAAATGTAATTTTTATTTTTCTGATATGATTCATATTAACGTTATTATTGACTTACTGATAATTAGTAGATCGATAATTAGCATAGTTAAAACAAAATAAAATTAAATGTGACTAAAGACAAATGCAATTGCTATATATTATTTGTTGAAATGGAATCTAAATTTTATGTCGTATATATAATAAAAATTTAATTCCGTATGTTATATACAATAAATTGCAATTAACATAAAAGATAAATATATATTTTCAAAATAATGATAACTTTGTTTAAAAAAAATCAATTTAATTTAATCTTAATTTATAATAAGAAATCAGCATTTTCTTAGTCGTATTACTAATTACCCAACATTCTCAATCTAGAACAAAGTTTGCGCTTACGCAGATAATTCCTCTTAAGGAATTATCTACACAAGAAATGTTCTCTCTGTGTTTTTCTTCTCAGCAGGTGCATTCAATCCTTCTAAGTGTTATAGTTCAAGAAACCTGCCTTTAGTTCAAGAAACTTGTGTCAATAGACAGCTCAAAATGAAACGAGCGAAGCGCGAGCTCTAAAGAGCTCGAAAAAGAAAGAAGAAAAATCGCCCTCTCACTTTCTGACTTTCGGAAGACGTGAGAAGAGATCAAGCCTTCGTTGTGTCGTGTCTGCAATGAATTACTTCTCATAAAGCAACTCTTTAGTACCTGCTATTCTAGTGGCTATTCGTCTCTCCTCACAGGGAACAGAGAGGTTTCCTTGCGCAAATAACAAATCGCCGCATTTCTTTCTTCAGTTTTGAAAAGTGCTGCCAACGAGGAGTTTCGGCTTCTCTGGAAGGGACATCAAATGTCAGCGGAAGAAAAAGGCGCGGCGAAGGAGAACCAGGCGGATAAGTTTCTTTTTATTTTTGCGGGGAACAGAGCGAAAAGATTGAGCTCTTACGTGTCACATGTCACACCCTCGACGAATTACATCTCGTAAAGTAACGTTACCACGTAGCGCCCTCCTCATCTTCCACCTCTTGCCGATGTTTCCGGCACCCTCTCTAAGAAAATGCTTCCTTTATTTTGAAGAAATCCGAGCAATAAGGGAACCGCAAGAGCTTCAAGTTGCTCCCGGTTTTTATAGGACAGGGACTTAAGTGCCGATCGTGCCGAATTCAACGCCCCTTGCTGTTCCGACGATAATGAAAAAAGACGCAGAAGGCAACGAAATGAAACGTTGATCTATAGACAAACGCTACAGTTTTTTATAATTTGTTTTTATCGATTTAAATATTTGGTTTTGGAATTATTGCGTTGTATAACCTAGATAATAAACATGTAGAAAATCAATATTAAAAATATGATTAAAATCGTATATAGCAATAATTATAATTATATAATTAATGTTGCGACGATATTTCATTTAAAAAAATTTTAGCACTTTTATCGAATTGCCAAATTCGGATAATTACATTATTCAAACATCGATTATTCAAACAAAAAAAAATAACATACATGTGTTATCAACTATATCTGCAAAAATTTTACATAAACATAATTTAAATAACAAAATTATAAATAAATATTTAAATAAAAATGAAAACAAGACATGTGCTTTAAACAAATAATATAAACATATAAAATAATAACCACATTGTTTTAATATAAATTAAAAGTTTTTATTTACATATTCAGATATTCGAATATCGATTGACATTCAATATATATAATAAGATACTCGGTATTGGAATAATTGTGTTTTTATTGTAGTATGTTAGTAATTGTGTTTTATTTAATCATTTTATTGTATTTTATTATATTATAAAAGAAAACAATTTATTGGAAAAATCTTGAAGATTAGATGTTAATTTTCAATCAATTTTAAATAAATGAACGTTTATTTAAAACGTTTAATTAAATAATTATCAAAACATTTCGCGGTAACGGCAAATAATTTGTAATAAAATTTTCTTGAGAAAAGATAAAGTTATTTAATGATGTTTTATGTAATAGTAAAATTCTTTTCTAACGCAGGATATTGATATTTTTTATGTACAGTTAACTAGAACTTTAATGTTCCAGTAGTTAAAATTAGATCTATTTGCTTCTATTCAAACTAACATATATGATTACGAGAAATTGTAGTTTTAAAATTACAGTGAATGACAGATTAAAATGTACAAGTAGAATAACATTGCGCGTTAAAATGATCGGTTTAAAATTAGAGTAAAATCTCGAAGACGAAGACGCACATAATTTTATATCGTTATTCCTTTGCATCACAAAGAATAACTATATTTCTGCGCTCGTTTATAGTGCAAAGATAGCGTAATGCCGTCGCTCCATTAAATTATTCATTTCCTGCAAAGAGAAGCAGTACACAGAAAATTAATTTATGAAATATATACAGCTACCTCATTATGTCGTCTAACATTATTGCACTCCGATGTTGTAAATTGAGAGGAAATATAATATTTTCCTTCGTAAACAAACATTATCTGTAGCTACAAACATTATCAAGCCTTAGAAACTTTCAGTTACATCGCGTAACAACTTTTACTTACTTTGCTGTAATAAAGTTAAGGAATGAAATGTCCATTTTACGATACTATTGATCAAAGTTACTTAATTAAAAAGTATATATATATATGATTTAAAAATGCAATATTTTCTAAAACTTGTTAGAAAATTATACATATGTATATGATCCATATGATTTTTTTTGTAAAAACTTTAGATTAAATTACGTATATATATGTATATATAAACTCCCGGCCGAGGCATTATTTTTCGCAATAAGTTTTATTACAGTTTTTAAGTTGGGGAATTTGGGGGGATTATTAATATTTTCAGATTTGATTGCGTTGAAAGTCCGACAACCATATCGGCACGCAATTATCATTTCTGAAATTAATTCATTTAAATGAATTTACAATAGTTCAACATCTTAACGTTCTGACCGTTATGCCGCTTCTTAATTTAAAATTATTATGTTTAACATTAGCGGTCTTTCAATCTTATTATTATATATATAAACATTTATTCCAATTAATTTAAAAAACAATTAGAAATTATGTAAAATTCATCAAAAACGGTAGATTCATTTTTTCAATTCCTGTATTTCCCTGTATTGAAAAAATAATTGGCTTAAAAATAAAAAAAATTTGTAACAAATATTTAATGATCATGTGATGCAAGAAACGTCATTACGCACATAATTCGTTATATCATAAAATCACCTTTTTGTAAAAATAAAAATTTGCTATCAAATTTTGGAATTATTACGGATATCCGGCACACAAAAATAGTAGGTATAATTGAGATGTAAACCGCAGATGAAAGTGGTTTAATTTGTTTCGAAAGAGAGAATACTATGTTAGAGAATTCTTAATTAAGTCAGTACGCAATTGCCGCCCTCTTGGCAGTTCATACCGACTGGCTTCAGCTCATTGAGACACTGCGTAATATATTGAAACTTGGCCAGAATTCAACTACGAGTGATTGGGACGACGGTAGCAGCGTTATAATAGTAACGGTTGCGTTCTCTCGACCCATTTTGGATCGGTGTGCAAAAAGTGAGAAAGAGATAGGAAGAGGGGAGAGAGAGAGAAAATTTTGATAGAAACGACGCAGGTACCATTCCACGAACGATAAAAACGCATTGAAATAAAAAAAGGACAGAGCGAACTGTCTGGTTCGTTCGAGGGCGATTGTGCGAATGCCGTGAAGCGTTTATATTTCAAATTTTACAGCGGCATCGCATGACGTTTCGAAAATACAAATTTCGGCCTCTCGCTTGGTCGACATGCAGGGTTTCTCTCTCCGCTGAAAATCTCGCGCGCACTCACTAAATGTAAATCCATAGAAAAATAATAACGTCGCGTAAACATCTCTCCATACTTCGTGTGAGCAAAAAGGGAAATATACGTTTTGTACATTTGCAGCTGCATTATGCAATTGAATGTAAAATCAGCGTGTATTGAATATACCAAGATGCACTATTCAATTAATAAAAAAAAAAAAAAATTTAGGTATTATATTTTATTTTAAAAATATATAAATTATTGAAAATTTATGTATACATGTTCGTTTTTCATATGATTTATTCATATTTTATTATTATTGTATCTTCATTATGAATAATATAATATATTCAATAAAAAGATTAGATAATTTTTTTGAATAAAATTCTTCTCAATTCGTTATATCTATTCAATAATAACTACCAATACATAAAAGTGTGAATTTTTCTTTGAAATAATTGATGTTATTTTATATTTCTGTTATATTTCAATAAAGGCCGGTATTTACAAATTTCAGTAATAAGAAATGCTTTGAGATACGTCAAAAAATATTGCTTCCGTGAAAAAATATGTTTTCATTTGCGCCTTAAATATCCCAAAATATCTTTGGTGTCTAAATACTAATATCCGCAAAGTGACGTACGTGTGTTGCAATCGGTTTGATATCAGTTCTGTAGTTCGCTTTTGTCAGCTTGCACACGAACTGCAAACGCGATTCACGCTTGTACACTTGCGAGAAGTTCCATTCGAGATGGCCGCACGAGGTAAACGCCTTTCTGTTGAACAACATCGAAACGATGAAATCGGGGGAATTTCTATTTTCTTCAGTTCTGGTGTTGGTTGCACCATGTTTACGAGGTCTGTCGAAGGAAAAAGGAAGCGGTCGGCAGAATAAAGTGCTGCCGACTCTCACAGAATAGTGAAGGTGAAAAGACTAGTTTTATGCAGTCTGATTTTTATACGAAATGCATCGTGCAATCGATGTGTTACTGGTGGGATTTTCAAATATTTCAAAAATATAATTATCCATTTGCAAGTGAAAAACTGAAGAAAAATAGTATCTTATTACGTTTTATAATAAAGAAGATAGATTATCATTACTCATTTTATTCCTAAACACAGTTGGAAAAAATGTGTTGAATTTAACATAAATCGCATGTCCCAAACGGTCAAATTTTTGAGTTAATTTTACACAAGGTGAATATGTTAGAAGGTAACACAAATATTATGTAAGAGAATAAATACAAAGAAAGATAACATCGATTGTAAACCGTAGGAACATATTTTTTTTTCAGAAAATTAACATTTATGATATGTTAAATTAACACATATTTCATTCATTTGTCTTAGAATTTACGTTTTAAAACATATTATTTTTATGTTACTTGTTCACTTACTGATAAATTGTGTCATTTTGACACTAAGAAACATTGAATATCAATTTCACAAAAAATCTTTAAATAACATAATCACATTATGTTAAATTTACACTCGAATATGTTAAAAAATTTAACACAAACTGTTAACACAAACGTGAGTGGATCGTTTCCAACACAAATACACAAATTTTTTTGTATATATATTCTCTGATCAAATGACAAAATTCGATTTGGTTTTCTCGAAAATTGAATCAGCTATCTTTTTCTAATATCTTTTTAAAGTATTAGAACAGCAGGCATAAATTAATAAAATTCAAATTTTAACATGCGTGCCGTTTTTACAATTTATAGTATATGCATTTATGAAATATATCCTTAGAAATTATGTACTCTCATTAGATTTTTATGTAAGATTAACTTTGGAAGAGAAGTATACAATAATATAGCTTCAATAAAAGTACTAAAAAGTAGGTGTAGCTTAAAAGATCTGGATGTGTTTCATGTTTACGCTAAGATGGTAATTTGACACTTGGCCACTCAGTGCAACGCTGTTTGAAGGTAAGGAGGAGAGAGACATATGTATATCTCACAGATTCTAAAGTCTAAACATATTCCCTGTGAAACAGCGGAAGGGAGTAGACGAGGACAAAACGAAGATTCCTCAATGTGGTGGTGTTACGCGTTTCTCGCGTTTCGAGTGACTCACTTGCAGTGTCTCTCGACTAAAATAGTAAGGCTAACTGTATAATAAATAGGGTGCGTTAGATGCATTATGGAGTTCTCACAATTCTAAATTATCGAACTATTGTGAAGATGTAGACATTGTAACTAATTTATTAAAAATAATTGCGATATACTATATAAAAGCGTAAGAGAAATACTCGCGTCAAGTCAATATAATAATTAAACAATAATAAAATATCTCATTGTGCATGTATCTCGTACAATATAAAAAAAGTGTCAAATGTCTCTTAAAATAATATGATGTAAATTTGAGAAATGCTGGGCAATTTCTGCGTGCAAAATACTTTAATATCATTTCTGAACAAGTGAATGTTACTCGATATAACGTGGAAAGCGCAAATAAAAATTAAAAAAGTTAGAAATAAGTAGTTGAAATTAACGGAATTGTAACAAAAGATTGTAAATAGAATAAAATACGGTGTAATAATAAGATAATATCGATAATAACAAGCGTAGTTAATTATTTAGTATATGGAAACCAACTTCAATGATTTTGACATTGAAATATGATGTAATAAATATCATGACCCTGAGTGACTTTAAGTCACAAAATTTTAAGTCGTTACTCATTATTCATGCGTTAAAAAGTCATAAACAAATGAAATTGACAATATAATATGTGTTTAACTTTAAAATTTTAACTTTATCTGATATAAATATACCTCACAATATTTTCAAATTTACATATACTTAGGCGGGAGAAAGGTTTTGTCTCTTTTACTTCACTTCCATCACGAAAAAAATATAACTTAATCCAAATCAAATTTTAGTTATAAATTAGAAATTGCTTCACATGGCAAATCGAAAATTCATGTAGAACAGTACAATTCTAAACTTTGTTCCCCCTACAAACGAGGAAGGAAATAAAATGATACTTATTTTGCGTGGAAAGTTGTAACAAACCCATAAGGAACCTCACTTATGTTGAACCTCGCTTCGCATTGTAAAGTGTATATGTATATGTACGTAGTAGGCTTCGCTTCCCCTACGGGAAGCTCCACTACCACCAAATTAGACACATAGATTTGGGTTGAACCCCTCACTTTGTACGGGTTTTCAATTTTCCATGCAAAGTGAGGTTCAACATAAATATCTAGTTTGGTGGTAGTAGAGCTTCCTATAAGGGAGGGGAGAGAGGAGAGAAGAGCCGAGCCCACTGTATTCACGCATACACAATGCAAAGTGAGGTTCTACATAGGTTCGTAACGTTCCACGCGAAAATATATATTGTATTACTAATTAAAATATCAGAGAAAATACTTAACTTTCTAAAAGTTATATTAGTTATTAACTTTGAATGTTTATAATTTTTTAATAAACAATGAGCGACGGCTAAAACTTTCTGAAAGTCACTCGGGGTCAAGAACAAGATTATTGGGGCTGATTCTATACTAAATAATTACCCAATCTTGTATCTAAAAAAAAGATATCTTAGATAAAAATGTTGTAAATAATAAATATATAAGAAAAAATATGCATTTATGTCAATCTGTCGTTAAGCTGGGAATGTAACTTCATGGTGAAGTACCGGTAAAAATTTACATGCACACCATTTCTCTTCATTGGCACTTTATTGGGATTTTATTCTGGTCGGAAATACAACAGTAAATGACGTCGATCCGGTCGGACTGTGACATTAAGCTGCTTCTATTCTCTATTCCATGTGCAAATGAATGCAAATACGAAGGAAGCGGTTGCGCGAACTTGTCCAATGGAGCTGTACTGAACTTGGCCGTATATCTCCAAAATACCAACTTCAAACGGATATCGGAAATGTTTTAAAGCGTTACGAGATACTGAGTAAATTTATATTCACTTTTACACATACACCTATAATTTTACCGCATTAAATGCTCAATTAGTTTAATTTTTAAAAGATTTTCGTATAATAAAAACATTATTATCATCTTTAAAATTAAAAACTTAAAATTTAATTTTTATTAGTTTTTATTAAATGGACTTAATTAGTTAAAAAATAAAGTAGAAATAGAATACACTTTATGGTAAAATATTAACGTTTTTACAAAAAATATATGTTTTGCAAAAATCTTAAACATTATACAAGCGCTTTAAATATGCAAATCGTTTAAATACGTGATTAAAATTACACTACATACTTTCAAAATATTTTATAGATATATAAAAAGTAACTAACAAACTCTCCACCATCACTTACGGAAATATCAAATGCAATATTTATTATATTTTTGTTGCAGTCGTTATTCGAGCCATCGGACACTACGATCACGGGATGATGTATGGTAGAGGAATAAAAAACGGAGCGATAAAAATGTGCAATGGAATATCAACGTCGCTGTATGAATTATATGACGCCATGTGACGCGTATATCATATACTATTCACTCATTCAGTGAATCTTGTATAATTCTATATTTTTTCTCGTTCATTAAACGAATGCCTATTTACTGAATTTATACGCGTCGCATATTTTCCAGTTATATGATAAAATGTATTTTAATAAAACGGATCTCACCAGCTTTTGATAACCGATTATATCAAATTATTTCAAGACAGTTTTTGCAAAACAGCATTGACAGATCGCCGACCAAAATAAAAAGTCATCCAGTCTTATCTTACATTAATGCCTGTGAGTTAAAGTAAATGTTATTTACTTTAAATAAGATATTTTAATTATTATTTTTCTTTTATGTAAAAATCGCATGTTTAAAAAATTTAAGAAAGAGAGAGTATACGTGGCTTTACAAATATATATTGTTTAAGAAAAACATTGTGCAGCATTATGATTGAAATGTAAGAAAATTAGAAAACAATTTAAAATAAATTTATGAATTTATATATTATTATTAATGAGAACACGAGAGCTCCGAATTCAGTTTCTGTATATACAAGAAATATTTTAGTACACAACTAAAAATTTAATCAGTTTGTTGATACAAAAATCATTGAATTCACGTTTCTATTTTCAAGAACTATTGTTGTAAAGTGATATTGCAGTTACAAAGTAATTCTCTTTTATAGTGTTGCTTTAGAAAACGAGGCATCGTCATCGCCACAGGCCGTTGCTACGATTGTATTATTGCCGATCATAAAACGTCGATACCAGCGCACTTCAGGTATAAAACAACGCGCGAACTGTCGCGGATGGGAAAACGTAACATGAAAGTTTTACTTTACTTCTCGCCTGCACGTCCCCGTCCGCTTTCCATCTTGCATTCTCGACACGTTGGTTGAAAGAGGGGTTAGCGCCTCTTGACTGGACTATTAAATCCCTCCTGACGTTACAAAACTGTCAACCCCTGTTCGTCAGACACGTCCACCCTCTTTTCCAATGCGATGGCACCGGGGGCGTGACGAGGAAGGGCAAATCGCTCGTTAATGTCATAAGATCATTATCTTGTCGCGTTAACGAATTTTAAGTAGTTACATTCTCGAAGAATGGCTGTCATTGTAATTAGCCGTCAAATATAATTTTTTTTGTCAGAAATTATCCTTATGTTGCAAAAAATTTTAATAAAGAAGTTACCTTAAAAAGAATAAATCAAAAAGAAATAATCCATCGCAAAAAAAGATATTTAACTTAATATTAAATATTTCTTTTCATAATAAAACTTTAAATTTCAGATAAATCAATTCAAATTATTTGAGAAATGATTATAATATAATTTTCTCCCAAATTGTAACATATTCATTTAAAAAAATTGTAATACAAAATTTATTTATGTTTTTTTGTTTTAAGCTTTAAATTTTATCAAAGACTCATTAAAATCAAAGAAAAATAGAATATTTCTGCGATAGTTATTTCAGGATATTAATAAATTATGTAATGTTATATGTATTTTCTACATGTATGCACGATTCAATCAAGAAAGCACTCAACCTCGTTACTCTAGATTCGATTGCAATACACTCGCAATGAGATTGCGCCACTGAAAGTAGACGCTCATAAATTTCATGCAGCCCGTATTATTATCATTACTAAACATTAATAAGTATGAACAATCAATGACATTTGCAACGAAAGTAAAAAAAGGATAGCTTTCGATTAACTTTTGAATCAAGCTCAGTCGTTGACATCATTAAAGTAAATGTCACTTTAATTGTTTAATTGCATTCTGCTAATTATATAAGTGCTTGTCATTAACGCTCAACAATCTTCCCAAGTGCCATGTGTACTTAGGCGAAAGCCACTGTGTTGGTGGATGCTTAAGATCCAATTATTGTTAGAAAGTTTGAGAGACGCAATAATTCACAGCATACATATTGCATTCCAACTGAGCTTAATGGAAAACTAATGGTGTTGAATCACGATGGAATTAAAGATATTTATGTTAGCCGTTATATTTGTTTACAACTTTTACTATCATTAATATAAATCAACGGTAAGTCTATGAATAATACCAGGTATGTAAATATGAAACAGGAATTTACCAATAGATGGCCATAGATGTCAATGTAGTTGCCATCAGACCGCGTCATTGACGCCATTTCCTTGTTCTGACATCTGACAAAGATTTTCAACTCACAACAATACAAGTTTCATACAACAGTATAGTTTGTAATAGCGTTGAACATGTCGAATTTTGTGCCTGGAAACTACGATTTGCGGACAGCATTGATTTTCTGTTACCATTTGAAGAAAACTGCTGCAGAATCGAATGCTTGTCGAAGCTTACGGTGAGCATGCTCTTGGTAAATCACAGTGCTTTGAGTGGTTTAAAAAATTCAAAAGTGGCGATTTTGACGTGAGAAACGAAGAACGTGGAAAACCACCGAAAAAATTGAAGACAGCGAATTGCAAGCATTGTTGGATGAGGATGACGCTCAAACTCAACAACAACTCGCGGATCAATTGAATGTGACACGAGAAGCCGTCTCCATACGTTTGAAATCCATGGGAAAGATCCAGAAGATGGGAAAATGGGTTCCACATGAATTGAATGAAAGACAGCAGGAAAACCGAAAAACCACTTGCGAAATGCTGCT
>NW_017257409.1:935706-948195 GCF_001594055.1 Mycetomoellerius zeteki | reverse complement strand
ATGGCTAGATGACTGGTTTGGCTCAAAAGAGCAATAATTTTTTTGGCGTGGCATCCACAAATTGTTAGACAGGTGGGAAAAATGTATAGCTAGCGATGGGCAATACTTCGAATAAAATATTTTTTATCATTTTCATGCAATAAACGTGTATTTTTTATAAAAAAATTCCGGTTTCATATTTACATACCTGGTATTCTACAAAACACGATTAAAATAAGATTTACGAACTGTAATATAAAAGCAATAGCAAACAAAGTAAAGTAAATTAATAAACAATCATTGCAAAACTACATATGAGATAAAGAAATTTCATTAGGTATAGTTATTATACGCAATAATCAGGGTTGGCAAACGTTATTTTTCAGTTACTTTGTCGTTACTTTTTATAGTAAATGACGGTGTGCAATTTTTTATGACGGTAACGCTAACTAACTAAACGCTAAGGTTGTACTAAGGTTAGAAAAGTCACTTTGAAAAGTAATTTATCACTATTACATGTTACAAAAAATCATAAGTATAACGAGTAACGCGTAACGTTACTCGTTACTAAAAAATAACGCGTTACAAATTAGGAGTTATTTTTTTCAGTAACGAATGACTTTTTCAATCCATTACAAATAACGGTTGACTTTTCTAATTCTGATGTTAGCATTACCATCATAAAAAATTCACAATGTCATTACCAAATCGTTATTATAACAAGGTAATCAACAAAGTAACAAGTAACGTGTTACTTGCCAATTCTGCAATAATAATAACTTTATAATTTCATTGTGATTATTTTGGTATAAATATGTACGTCTATAAGACTTCTTGAAATGCAAATGATTGTTCTCCTTTGCACATTAACGTAAAATTTAAATGTCACATAGATAGTAAGAAATAAGACGAATATCAAATTGATCGCATTTTTTCATTACCTATCATCTGTATTGTTCTCGCGATTGTTTCGTGTCGTATGCTTGATTGTATTCTGTTTTTTCTCTTTCTGCACGCGTTGGCACAGATTTACTCGTTAACGAAACTCAATTCTGCCATCCACCCCTCAATCGCCTTTTCACTTTCACATTATGATAATCTGTGTGAACCATAAAAATGTCGGTCCATTCGATACGATGATATATTCTTACAAACGATCGCTTATTCTTTTGAAGTATGTATGTATGTAGCTTATTATGTATTAGAAGATACATATGTACAAAATTGTTTCAAGATGGCTATACTTCACAAAATCAAATTTTGTGTAGTTCTGAAATAACTTTTATTTAAGAAAAATTTTATTGTGCATTATCTTTTTTCCTCGTTTTTTTTTTATATTCTATACGATGTCTTAACAATTCTAGACTATATAAAATCTGTTTAGTATTTATTAAAACTCGTAAATGTTATGCAATGTTATAGATAGAATATAAACAAAGAAAAATAAATTGCAAAAATTATTTTATCTTTTTTACAATTTTATATTCAATTTGATATTCACATATTTTCATTTAGCTGATTTCGAGTAGCTAAATTTTTCTAAAATAATTTCACGCAATACGTGATAAGTTAATTTGCATAAATAAATATTAAATTTGCATATTTGAAAATGGAGCCTGCTAATTCCATCTTTTTTCGCATTTTCTTGACAAATGGATGTATTAATTATAATGTATGGGATGTTTAACACAGTTTCGACAACTGTGTACTTTTGATCTGTGACAACGTTTGACGTGCGTTCACGACCAAGTCGATTGCTCTTGCCATCCAATTGGCGTGACAGTATTTTTCCAGCTTTCATGTATGAGCTTCCAATCAAACAATCCTCGTATGCGTACCGCCCATTGTTTTCGAAATTTTTCTGCCGCTTTTAACGAATGGCCAGTTAGTCCGGCAGATAAAACAGAAGCACGTACGTGGATGAGCTTGATAAAACTAATGATTTACGAAGCACGGGCGAGATCACGCTTTCCCTCTTATTTTCATTTGACGGCAAAAATAATAGAGCTAAATGCAAATTTATAAAACAGCACACGGTTACTAAATCCTTTAGCGTTGATTAGACTTTAAACAGAAGCTGCGCGAGAAAATCTTTATATTTTCACTCACCCATTTGCAGGATACTTAAAATTTTCATCATAGTATAAACAGTATTCGAGATAGAGTGACTTACCTGTAACATAAAAAAGATCTGATATATAATATACGAATAAATAAAAAACGCATTTATATATAAATACATTCAGCAGATAAAAATAAAAACAAAGTTAAAAATATGAAAGATTTGAACTGTACATAGAAAAAACGGTTTTGCTGAAATATCTAAAAATTTAACTATCTTAATCATATCGTTATTTTATACTAAAATAATGGTTATATTTGACACTATACAGTGTCAATTTGATACTATATAGTGTCAAATTGACACAATATAGAATCAAATTTAATTATCGTTAAAAAATAATGATATATTTAGTAGGAGCAGTGGCGACTCACGTTAGGTTAAATTTGACACTATAGATTTAACAGTGTACATATATATAATAGATCTAAAAATAATTTTGTTGGACAATATGAAAATAATTATGTAGGATGCTATGACTGGTTATTAGAATGTTAAAACTTCTTGTCACCGCTTACGTAGAACTTAAGAGTACTACATAATTATATTAATAATTCAACAAAATTATTTTCAGAATTGTGTCTAGCTAAATTTTTAGATACTTTTCAAATTATCAAATCGCTTTTTTTTAACCAATTATTTATTGATGTGATTAAAACAGCAAGATATGCATAAGATCTTTTTATTATTATAGCACAGATGCCGCGTTGTTTCCGTGAACCATGATTTTCTAAGTAAAACAATAGGTTTCTTTCCCCCCTCGTTTCTACTTGCAAGTGGATTTGTACGGCACTGTCATATCCAATTCGCGTGTTTGCCGCTCGTGAAGGTGTTCAATCCGCCTATGGAAGTGCTCTCGACGTTTCATGGGCAATGTAGCGACTATGTAACATGGCAGAATTAGGGGACTAAGGTAGCAATCGCGGATTTTTATAGCCCTACCGATTTACCATACCACGAAAGTACCTAAAGAGACTAATTTGCGGTTTCTTGAATTGCATGTCGGCGAGCTCTTTTCGCGGGGGCCAACGTTCTTGCTGCAGGCGAATTTAAAATAATGAATCTTGTCTAGTTTAAAGATGATAATCTCGAGATAAAGAGTCTGTGTAACGAAAGATTCGTAAATTAAAAAAAATGAATTAAATTAAAAAAAATGAATTAAAGTCTTGCGCTTTAAATTTGAATAGAGATCTTCAATCAGAAAACAAATGACTTCAAATATTTGTGGGATTAAAAATCTCTAGATGATAATTGGTGAAGCAAAAATGTATAGAATCATGTGTGACACGAAGAAAATATTAAGAAACATACACGGCAATTCTAAATGCATGCATACTAGCTAATGTAGTTAAATAAAAATTCGATTGAACGTCAATTTTATTTCAGTCTCTTTTTTAATATCTTGAATATTCAAGTAGTTCAAAATCAATTCGAGAATATGAGAAGTAATATTTCTATCATGAAAAATCTTCACACGTCAGATAGCTTCAACGTTTTTTAATTAACGTGCGACTAAAACGACGAAGTGTAATACGACGCTCCGAAATGTTCAAAGTATCGGCTCATTGCCGAAGAGCCACGGAGAACCATGACGAAGCAAAGGCATAGCAAGCAATAATGACAAACAGGATGAAAGGTAGAGGCAAAGGATCGTAGGACATCGCGTGCTTTCAGGCTGAGGGTGAGGAAGAATGGAAGGTGCAGACAATATGGTATATCTGCAACACCGAGTCGCTGAAAGAGAAGTGCGGTCGTGTTCTCTTGCTTCTGTACATTACTTCACGTACATTGCTCTTCGTTTTCCTGTGTTGTCCTCTTTTTCCCTCATCTCTTCTCTCTTCCTCACCAACGTCTCTGGATTCCTCACCAAGGCTTTGTTACGTTATTTATTCGTTTAATTAACTCTCTATCCTTCCCCTGCTCGCTCTTTGCAGATTTTAACACCGGCGAGACACGCGACACTGTCTGCCAGGATTAAATCCGGTCGCGATTCATTTGTGACGTTACGATAGAAGAAAATCGCACGCCTGTTCGTTGGAACATTTTTATTTATTTATTAAAAACTGCAATTTGCAACCGGGGTAATTTTGTCTGGCGCTGTTACTTTTACGACAATTTTCTTAATTATCTTTTCTTGCAGCTTTTTCAGTTTTTTTGTTACTTCTATTTTAACGGATAAGACATGTTCAATACAATGCATATTAAGTGCATTGAAAACATATGACATAAAAGCACATTAAATCAATGTGTTAATTAATGACATCATATTTTTTCTTTCTAACGTGAAAATAGTGAAGTAATTATCATAGAATATTTATGTGAAGCGTCATAATATAATCGTACAGATTTGTTTATATAAAGTGAAGATTTTATTGTTATATTTTCTCATTCAGTACTATATTTACAGCTAAATATTATTGCCTTATGTAATGTACAATCATATTCAATGAAATAAAATGCAACAATTATATTCGATACAATTGAAGGGCTGATTACAACAATGGGGATGATTACTTATAACGTATCCGAATATTGATATTGGTAAAAATGGATGAGTGACAGAGCCTCTATTTACGCTTTAGAGATTTTTACAAAATATTGATTAGCCCACTGAAATAAGCTCTTCAAATATTATCGCTGATTCTGCGCAAAGATATTTAGTATACCTCCAACTTATACTTATAGCTACCTATTTTTATCTGTCCTTTTAATTATAGATAAGTATATAATTATAATATATAAAGTCACAATTTACTTTCTGTTAAATCTAGATCAGCGAGTCGAAAAAATTGCTCAATAAAATCGCCGTGGTCCTCTATTACTTTTCACCCGGTTGCCGTATCGTTGGCGCCAGAGGTGACGATTAACCCGAAGTAAACAACCGCCCAATAACATGCTAATGTGAACGGGTTCCTGGATTGAGCGTAGGTGAAGTCGATGT
This sequence comes from Mycetomoellerius zeteki, assembly GCF_001594055.1. Taxonomy (NCBI): domain Eukaryota; kingdom Metazoa; phylum Arthropoda; class Insecta; order Hymenoptera; family Formicidae; genus Mycetomoellerius; species Mycetomoellerius zeteki. The sequence goes on along the minus strand of NW_017257409.1, from coordinate 943,153 downwards.
CAGTGGATAGGGTAGAATTCGAAGGGGCTCTTGGTAGGGGTTGGAAGGGTAGAATTCGAAGGTAGAATTTGATTCTATCGCGGTCTGCGACCCAACCGCGTTATTAGCCCATCGAATAAATTTCACGCCGATACTCACGAAACGTGCCGTCGGTTAGAAATAGACTTCACGTATGATATTCCAAAAAATATCACACTCCACTGCACAGAAGTATTGATCTCATACCTATCATTCAATAGAAATATTATAAAACGGTTATGGAAACTAACAATACGCGCATGCGCGAATATACTATTCGATTTGGATAGAATAGATCTTTATACGAAGAGAGAATAAGAAAATCTCTAAAAAAAATATTTAATTTATAACTATTATTATTAGAACTAAAATTTTATAATAAATAATAAAAAAATATAATAAATATAAATAGATACTAAAATCTTATTTCTTGATTATACAATACTCAACATATTCTTATTACGAAATAAATTAGAAAATTTATTACCAAGATAATTAATACATTTTTTAAAGATACGGAAAAAAATAATAATCTGCATTATAATTTAAAAAAAAATTAAACTCTGAGTTCGTGAAAAACTATGACCTTATTTTTTATTTTTAGCATATAATAATTATATAGTTTAATACTTTTTTATAAGTTTTTAATTTGTATGCAATCGATATTGATTGCCTACTTTTATCTACGTATGTCTGTACAATATTGAATAAAGACTTTGAAAAGATTTTATTAACCACACACATAACATACATTAATTATTTATAATATCCGCATTAAATATCACAAAAAGAATGATTAAATTAATCTTCGTTTAGCTCTACTATTGAGCATCGTATTTGTGAGTTATCGTAAAATCTGTTACAATGGCTTTGTAAAGAACGGCAAGTGAGATGGAAGCGAATCGAAGAGATCTAATAGCGCAGCTTCAAGAAATACTTCCTAACTGGATTACAGACATTCCTCTACATTTCTCATCGAATCAACCGATACACAGTAAGACACCTGGCAGTTAAGGAAAATGAAAAATTACTTCGTAACTTAGTTTTCGCTAAGTGGTCGGAGTGGACTTTCGTGTAGCTGCTTTCTGTAGGAAGACGGATCTAAAACAAAAGGATAAATTCTAGAAAATACCAAACCATGAAGTGCCTCCCTTTTGAAGCCAGTTGCTTATCTCGACCGAGGAAAAGGAAGTACCAAAACAATGACTTATTTTATCCCTGTATAATTTTTGATTGCAGACTAAAATTATTTACAATTATCAAATAAATAATGAATATGCAAAATAAATAACTATGCAAAATAGTGTGTTTTCCATGTTAAATTAATAAAAAGTTAAATACGTAAATAATGCATACAATAAATTCCATAATTTATATTAAAGATAAATCGATTTCTTCGTAATTATGTCAACCGTAACGTTCCCCGGGTGAACTGTGTGTTGGTAAATAATATATGGCAAAGATGTAATCGGAAAATATTATTCGTACGAACCGATTATTCATGATTACGTTAATGATGTGTTATATCATTACAAGAACGCGAATAGCTCGATAGGTCGGAAAGCTTGGGCTCGATCGATCATTCTCGTGTTGCGTGGGCACAGTGCTAATCGAGATAAATTACGTGATAGTCATTATCACCAGACCTCGTTTAACTTGACCAGTAATATTTTGGGAAATGTTTAAAATAAAATTTGAATGTGTTTTCAATAATTCAATACAATATAAATTGTGTTGCATGCGATGTGGTAAATTATAAAAAATACACAAACTTTGACAAATCAATACATGCAAATTATTCTAAACCCACAAACCCGCAAACCTCTCTTTTCAAATGAAAGTATTAAAAATTAAAACAAAATATAAAACTTTAATACCGAGGTTTTCATAGTTAAAAAATCATTTAATATTTGATAAATTAAGGTACACGCATTTTGCACAAGTATAAAAAGATAGCTTTCTAGATTTTACTACTATTTTTTTTATATTTTACTTAGTTCAATTTCTTTTTGTATAACAGAAAAGGGTACTTTTATTTAGATAATAAAGTAATAATGTAATTATTTAATATTTGATAAATTAAGGTGATGGTAAATTAAGATTAAGAACACACACTTTATACACGAATGTGGAAAACTAATTTAATTTTCTCCAGATTTCACTCAGCTTAATTTAACTCATGTAACAGAGAAAGAGAAAGAGAGAGAGAAAGAGAGAAAGAGAGAGAGGGGGGGAGCAGAGAGAAATCTGTAGTAAATATAAAATTAATTCTCTAGAACTGACGCCAAAATCTGCAGCACAGTTACTGGTGCTATATCTATGACATACATTTCATTTATGTTGACTGAAAGACACTAATTAATTTCAGAAAACCAAAATGACAGAACTCGTACAAAAAAAGAATAAATGCTAGTTCATTTTAATATTTAGTATTAAGAAATTTATTTTAATAACAATAAAATTTAAATTTGCAGATATAACATAAAGAATATAATTGAATGAGTCCAATAGACTCACCGTCAACTTCAGAAAGTTAAATTGCAAAAATATTTATTATCGAAAAATTTACATTTACGATCAAGCTTCCTTCACATTGATTATATATAGAGCCAAGTTTAAAAAACCAAATTGTCATAGAATTAAATTCGTGTAAATTAGATGTGGCCTAATTTCGTAGCGGATAGATTACATCCAAAACGGACGTTGAAGTAGGTGATAAGAATCCTTTCGTGCAAGTGATTATTCCTAAATGGAAAAGGTGGGTGAACTGCGAATCGATCGCGCGAGGAATCGCGTGTCCTGAGAATCAAGTTCAAGCACTCTCTATGCGATTTAATAGGCGGCTCAGTAGCCGAACTCGCGTAACGCGGGGAACGACGGTGCCGCATGACTCTTGTCGGTCCGTGCGTTCGCCCCGCGAGATAAATGCAAGCTCGCGCGGCGCAACGTTCTCTAGAATCACGGTAATTGTTACGGAGGTCAAGGGCTTGAGTCGCGGGAATAATTTACGAGTGCTACGACTACGGGAACTGCAGGCGTGCACTTTAATTTTACACGAGATCGATAGTACGTGTCGGCACGTGTTTACAGTACGTACGACCACGTACGTGCGCCGTCTCGACGTATGTTATGCCCTTATCCTTTATTCATACGGCTCCCGTAGCGTGTAAAGTCCTAATCGTCAAAGAGAAACGAGAACGCGCGGAAGCAGAGGCCGCTTTTCCGATACGATGAAACGCCGCTCGATGGGGCAGCGAGAGAACCAGTGAGAGGGACAATAAAATCGTGTTAAAGCGCCTCACTCCGCGGATACCAGTTATCCTTATCTCATTACACGTGATACTCCGCCTTCGCTCATCTTCAACGTCACAAAATCGAGGCCATGGCTCGCGACAATTTGTTCTGGAAATTCACGGATTTAGTGCAATGTACGTATATTCGACCAATACGCGTCCCATAATATCTATATATTTAATGGAAATATAATATTTTTAGATATAAATACGTAAATAATCTTTTTAATATCTAAATCTTAATAAATTTCATACTTATATATGAATTATATATGAATATACTCTTATGCATTTTTATTTTTCTATTAATCCGGGAATAGTTATCTGGATTGTTTTTATATACTCTAGCAGCAAAAAAAATGTAAATTGCTGTAAAATGGATGTTGTGTAACATATTTTCTTTCTGTTTTAAACCTTTTACTTAATAACTTTTTTTTAGAAATTTTTAAATACTCGTATGTAATCTCAATATCAAAATACAATCCCATAATACAAAAGCGTCTTATTAATTAACATTTTTATTAAAAACAAAAAAGCTACTTAATGTGTTTATTCCGTTAGTGTTAATAATAATGATTTTTAATCGGAATATGACCTCAAGTGATCATTTATGTAAAAAAAAAAATAAGATGACTACTCAGGAGTTAAGGCATGAAATAGCATCAAGTGTTCTAGGCTGCATAGTTAGTTTTTAATTTATAAATTAAGTAATTTTACATTTTTTTTAGACTATTATATCACAATATCATTTTCATATTTCCAGTTTCTCTCAGATAGTTGCATCGGCTTTTTCCAAAGCAATTGTTCGCACCTATGCATCACGATCGAACCATCGCGCTGTAATTTATGCGTAGCTAATTGTGTCTTTCGCATAGTGGAGCTTCCGTTTCCCTCACGGTGACGGGAAGAGATACCCATTGATACTTTATACTCGGCGATATAGAACGCCTGTGGCAGTGGGGTGAACGCCGCTCGATTATAACAACCCTTTTACAAAGAAGCTCCTTGTTCGTTTGCAAAGGACTGTCGTTGTAAACAACGTCGAGCTTGAGAACACGAGACGAGTTGCCGGCGACAAACGCGAGAGATGAGAAGTAGGTCGCTAGGACAAGTAACTTTTCCTTTCAACCCTCGCAGGCCTGCCTCGGAAAAGCGTTTTACTATTCGAGCGATTCCTAGCACGAACGTGGCGTTGATAATGAATCGAGGCAATGCGAAACGCGACAGCATCGACGGCTGTTACAACAACCGAATTCTACCGCGTTGCGAATTTGCACATTACCGTTCCGCGAGTTTGCCAATGCATTTACGCTTATCGCGTAAATAGAACGCTCAAATGTGCGGTAAACAGTTGCGTTTTCCTTCAACAATTATAAATATCAAATAGACAATTTAAAACAATGTTTTTAAATGTTTAAAACAATGTTTAAAATAAATTTACATACATTTTAGCATGTCCAATAAGTTTAAATTTAAATTGTATACGATGCATTATTACAATACGTTTAAAAAAGCCAATGTTTTTGCTCTACGCGATATTTGTAATTCTTTTCCCTAAAACCTTTCTAAAAATGATTCATTTATTCATCGATAAATTTGTAATAATTTTTATAATTAAAATAATTTTAAATGCTTTTTTTCTCTCTTGCGACAGTTTTTTTTCTTAATAAAGTAGTATTTGTTTAAAAAAGTAGTATTTGTAAAAATGTAGTAATATTTGTTTTAATAAATATATAATCAAATACAAATTCTTACTATATTTCTAAAATTTTGTAATTTGATTGAAATGATTCTGTGCTCCTATCCTCACGATTATTCTTGCACTTACAATTAGTTCGATAATCTATCATTGATATAAAAATATTTACATAAAATTATTAAACGTTGTGTGCAATATAGTTACATCACTTGATTTGAGTTATATATATACGTCATCGTCATATATAACTCAATGACATGAACAGGTGACAGTTTTAATTAAAATTTAATTAGCACTGTATAACAACGTTTGCATAACAGACATGTAATTTTGTTTCTATAATTAATAAAAGTGCTCGTTTCCCTTTAACGCTAGCACATTAACAAGCAATATGCGTTCGATATAAAGTATAAAAGAAACAACAAATGCATACGAATATGTTTAACAAAAAGAGTTCGCATTTTTGAACGTTTGAACCCACATAAATTTTATTTTATTATGACGAAGTCGCTTCGATTGATATTGCTTCTGTTCTGACGTTTAACATTATTAATTTTAATTTCTATTGTAATAATACGTTCTACACATTTTATATGTAAGCTAACATAATTTCGAGAATTTAATATTATTGTCACAATTATGTTGTGATTTAAATTATTCAGTAGGGTAGAGCGGGGCTAGTTGTGACTTTTTCTTTAAATTATTATAAATTTTCACACAATTATGATAGACTAATGGTAAATGCTTTAAAACGTTGCATGTTGATTTGGCTCAATAATTAAGTACTTATAAATTCTTAACATATCTCGTAAATAAGAAAAAGATTACGTTAATTACAAGGATGCAAAGTGGACCAACATGCCCCATCTATGGGGCATGTTGAGCATCCTCGAAGGATAAGTTGAGCCATGAAGATAATCGTTTAATGAGGATATATATTATTAAAAATATGAAAGGATTATGTATATATTAATTAAATTTGCATCTTAAATATAACAATTTGTAATATTCTTTCTTTTTAAATTCTTTAATTAACAAAATTAGAAAAACTAAAATTTTTACTCTTTATAATAATACTTAAACGTAAAATATATGTTTAATCGTTAACATAGAATAAAAAGCATTGATAAAGACAGATTTCATTTAAGCAGCTGAGTTTATAAGATTTAGTTATGAGATACTGACCCAACAAGCCTCATATCGGTGTTGACTGAAATACTTTTTTATAACTGAAAAACTGTAAATAAAATAGCAACTTAAACATTAAAGTTAAAAAATAAAGATAATAACTTATATCCAAAAAACACATTTGATTATTATTAATCGCTTTAATTACATGTAGACCAAAAAAATACTCACCTAATAATTTTACTTTTGGTATACAAAAACGAAAAAGCGCACGTATTTGACTGTTGACAGCTGGACACAGATTATTATATTAAGATACAGTAATCTCTGTCTTTGTGTTACATTACGCAAGCATATACGTATCTAATTTTGCTTATTTAGATATTTGCATTTGACCAACTTGCCTCTATGCTCAAATAGCCCCGCTTTACCCTACCATATATGTAAGCTGAGTAAATAATGAAAATATTGCATATTGCAGCAAAAGATAATGAGTCTTATCTCATTTCTATCAATAAGTCTTCTCTCTACATTTCTTAATTATTTTTAATATTTTTCCACAAAATTTCATTGTTATTTCAAAAATCTCTAAATGTTTCTTATTGTTTATATTTACATGAAAACAATTCAAGATCTTAAATTATTTCGTTAATAAAGAAAGATTCCAAAAGAGAGAGAGAAAGAGAGAGAGAGAGAAGATTAATAATTAAATTATTTGCGCGACGAATAAAAGAGAAAAGGAGGATTAGTTTGTAATTCAATTTTACGGCGTCGAAATGGCGAAGATGATGACGATGGGTTAGCACAATGGAAATATGTTATGAGTTATGAGTCATATTACCGCGCGCATAATTTGAATGGATGCTTATCCGTCAGTGGTTACGCTTACTTCGCAGTCGGTTTATAGATCCGACAAATTACATCGTTGCAAATCGACCTCCACCTTTCGCACACCTATTTCCATACCTCACTCGCACTCCCGCTCTTTCGCGATTCTGTACCACGGCGGCAGCCAGGGAGGCTAAAAAGATTACCGCCGACAGATTACCGGATGTTAAAAGCGCTCCCGCGGACGAACCACCCCGTCGGAAGCTCGCGGATTAGCGAACAAAGTAACGACTCCGTTATCCGCTTAAGTAGATTCGTTGATAAAATTTTGCCTTCCTTCGTGATGAATTTGATCGGTTCGCCGCACCGAAGGCGATGGAGGAATTGAATTATGATGAACGAATATCCGGTAAGTGTACTGATGTGGCACGAGCATCTGGGGTGAACGGATAACAGCTTGTCACTGAAAGCATGACTAGTG